>NW_006399984.1:4137845-4142432 GCF_000299155.1 Elephantulus edwardii | reverse complement strand
GCAACAATGAAGGAATGGAAACCCAAAAATCTCTGTAAATGTTCTTTAAAACTAATAAAATTTAATAATAATAATAAAAAAGTTTTTTGAAACAAGTGCCAATGAAAACACTACCTACCAAAACCTCTGGGAAAGAGCCAAAGCAGTAATCAGAGGTCAATTTATAGCAATAAGCAAGCATATCTAAAGGCAGGCAACAATGACCATTGACTCGCTAACCCAACATCTCCAACAAATTGAAAAAGAAGAGCAAGATAACCCAACACCCTCTAAAGAAACTGAAATTATAAAAATTAGAGCAGAAATAAATGAAAATACAGGAGAACAATGGAAACCATCAACATAACTAGGAGTTGGGTCTTTGAAAAGGTCAATAAAATTGACAAACCACTAGCAAAACTACAAAGGAAAAGAAGGAAAAAACACAAATAATCCGAATAAGAGATGAAATGGGCAATGTCACAACAGAACCAATTAAAGTAAAAAGGCTAACATTGGAATATTATGAAAAACTATACTCAAACAAATATGAAAACCTATAGGACAAATACTTAGAAATTCACAAGCTACCTAAACTAACACCAACTGAAATTGAAGAGCTGAGCAGACCCATTACAAAAGAAGAAATTGAAAAGGTAATAAAACAACTTCCAGCCAAAAAACAGTCCTGGACCAGATGGCTTTACAAAGTGATTTTTATCAAACATTCACAGAAAAACTGTCACCAATCTTGTAAAATCTGTTTCAGAAAATAGAAGAAGGTGGAATTCTCCCAGACTCATTCTGTGAAACAAACATATCCTTGATACCAAAGCCAGGTAAAGACACAACCAAAATAGAAAACTATAGGCCAGTATTTCTCATGAACATAGATGCAGAAATTCTGAATAAAATCCTGGCCAATAAAGTCCAATAATACATAAAAAAAAATCACCATGACCAAGTGGGATTCATAACAGGTAGGCAAGGATGGTTCAACATAATCAATGTAATTCATCACATTAACAAAGCAAAGAACAAGAACCACATGATATCATCTGATGCAGAAAAGGCCTTGGACAAAATCCAACACCCTTTCCTGATTAAAACACTCAACAAAATAGGATTAGAGAGGAATTTCTTCCAGAAATAAAAAGTATTTACACAAACCTGAGAGCCCACATTGTTCTCAATGGAGAGAGATTAAAGGCATCCCCTTGAGGACAGGAACTAGGCAAGGATGCCCACTGTCACCTCTCCTATTCAATACTGTATTGGAAGTCTTAACGTAGCAATAAGGCAAGAGAAGGAAATAAGAGGTATCCAGATTGGCAAAGAGGATGTAAAATTATCTCTCTATGCAGATGTTATGATAGTATACTTAGAAAATCCTAAAGACTCAGCAAGAAAACTACTGGACATAGTTGACTAATTCAGCAAAGTGGCAGGATACAAGATCAATATACAAATATCAATTGGATTTCTCTACAATAACAAAGAGAATACAGAACTGGAGCTGAGAAAAACAATATTGTTACAATAGCTAATCACAAGGTTAAATACTAAGGAATAAACCTAACTGGAGGCACAAAGGATCTATTCAGAGAAAATTACAAAACATTACTATAAGAAACAAAAAGAGACCTGAAAAAGTGGAAGAATATCTCTTGCTTATGGATAGGAAGACTCAATATTGTGAAAACGACAGTACTACCAAAGGCAATTTACATGTTCAATGAAATATCAATGCAAGTGCCAATTCCATTCTTCCACGAGATAGAAAAGGCAATCTCCAATTTCATTTGGAATGGAAAGAGGCTCAGAATAAGCAAAATACTCTTTAAAAAGAGAAAAAAGGTAGGAGCCATCTCACTGTCTGATTTCAAATCCTATTAAACTGCCATGGTGTTCAAGACAGCGTGGTACTGGTACAATTACAGATAAATAGATCAATGGAATAGGATTGAGAATCCAGACATCAGTCCATCTACCTATGGTCAACTGATTTTTTACATAGAGATGAAATCAGTTTAGTGGGGAAATGATAGCCTTTTAAGCAATTGGTGCTGGCAAAATTGGCAAACTATCTTCAGAAAACTCAAGCAAGATTCACACCTCACTCCATAAACAGAAACCATTTTAAATTGGTCCATAATGGACCTGGACTAAAACCAAGTACTAAAAACTTCATTATAAACTATATACAGCATTGAAACAGATGCAGGAGAGAACTGTTTAAAAGGGATATATGATTGGGTATTATTGTCATTACAGAAGTCCAGAATGAAGGCTGCACAGTGGAGTGGGCTTGTGGGGAGGGATTGCATAGCAATGAAAGAAGTTTTTCTTTTACTTTTCAAAGAGGTGAAGTAGGGGCAGGGGGTGGGCAGAGAGAAAAGTGCAACAATGAATGACTGGAAACCTTATGTCTCTGTAAACTGTCATTAAAATTAATAAAAAAATAAAATTCTAAAACTTATGGGAGAACGAAAGGAAATAGAAAACAGAAAAACTGTTGAAACCATAAACAAGACCAAGAGTTGGTTTTCAAGCAGGTCAATAAAATCTACAAAGCACTAGCAAAACTAACAAAGGAAAACAAAGTAAAGATGCAAATAATTCAGATAATAGTTGAAAAGGGCAATGCCACAATAGAGCCAACTGAAATTAAAAGGTTAACAATGGAATATGATGAAAAACCTTGCTCAAACAAATATGAAAAACAAGTGGAAATAGACAAATACTTAGAAACTCATAACCTGTCCAAACTGATATAAATTGAAGTAGAATACCCAAAGTGACCCATTACAAAAGAAGAAATTGAACAGGTACTAAAACAACAACAACAACAAAAGCCCTGGACCATATGGTTTTGTTGTTGTTTTTGTTGTTATGTGCTGTCAAGTCACCTGTGACTCATAGCAACCCTGTGTACAACAGCCCTAAACCCTGCTTTATCCTGTGCCAATCTCACTGTCTCTGACACACGCACCCCCATTACTCCAGTCACTGAATCAATCCACCTCATAGAGAACCTAGAACACACAAGCAAGATCCTGCTGAAAATTATCCCAAAACAACTAGAACAGCACATCAACAGAGCACAGATAGATGTGCAGACTGGGTTTAGAAGAGGCAGTGGCACTAGGGACATTGGAACCAAGGTTAGATGGATCTCAGCAGAAAGCAGAGACTATGTTTCATGGACTATACTAATGTGTTTGACTGTGTGAATCACAACAGTGGTTAACTCTTAGAAGAACAAGAATCCCAGAGCACTTGATTGTGCTTATGTAAAACCTATACTTGGACCAGGAGGCTGTCATCAGAACACAGCAAGGAAACACTGCATGGTTCACAATTAGGAAAGGGGTATGCCAGAGATGCATCCTTATCTCCATACCTTTTCAACCTATGTATGGAGCTTATCTCCATACCTTTTCACCCTATGTATGGAGCAAATCATCTGGGAAGCAGGGTTCTGTGAGGAGGAATATGGCATCAGAATTGGAGGAAGACTCATCAAGAACCTGTGCTATGCAGATGACACAACCTTGTTTGCTGAAACTTAGAAGGACCTGAGGTAATTGCAGCAGAAGGTGAAGTAGTGCAACATTCAGTATAGATGGATTGAAGCTCAACATCAAGAAAACAAAGATTATCACCACTGGGCCAATTGTCATCATCTGCATAGACAGTGAAGAGATTGAGATTGTTAACAGCTTTAGTTTGCTTGACTCCACAGTCAACACTCTTGGTACCAACAGCCAGGAAATTAAAAGATTAATTTCACTGGGAAAATCTACTGTCAGGGAGGACATCTGTAGAGTATCGAAGAGCAGTGTCAGTCTAGAAAGTAAAGTGTGTCTGATCCAGGCCATGGTCTTTGCAATTGTGTCCAGAAAGCTGGGAAAATTGCTAAGGATGATAGAAGAATTGATGCCTTTGAGTTGTGGTAGTGGAGAAGAATATTGACTATATTGTGGAGTGCAAAGAGAACAAACGTGTTCATTTTGGAGAGGGTGAAACCAGGTTGCTCCATGGAGGCAAGGATTTTGAAGTGCCATCTAACATCATGCTTGAAAGAGTGAAGGAAGGCACAAGAGAGAAAGAGCCTGGATGAGATGAATTGGCTCAGTGATTGGGGTAGTTGGGGTAGATGTGTAGAGACAGTGAAATTGGCTAAAGATAGAGCAGGGTTCAGAGCTGTTGTATTTAAGGTCTCTATGATTTGAAGTAGATTCAATGGCACATAACAACAACAGGATCTCTACAAGATAAACACTGATAACCCAATTACAAAATGGTCAAATGACATGGAAAGACTTTTTCCAAAAGAAGACATTCAAATGAGCAACAGATGCATGAAGAAATGTTCAATATCACTGACAATAATAGAGATGCAAACCAAAACCACAATAAGATGCCATCTCACCCTAGTAGCTTTGGCATAGTTCAACAGGAATGACAGCAATAAATGTTGGAGAGCATGTGGAGAGATTGGCTATCTCATATACTGTTGTTGGTGTTGTAAAATGGTACAACCAATTTGGAAGACAGTTTGGTGGTTCCTCATAAAGCTCAACATAGAAATTTCATATGACCCAG
>NW_006399984.1:4132988-4135915 GCF_000299155.1 Elephantulus edwardii | reverse complement strand
TTCCATTCATTCATTGTTGCACTATTCTCCTTACCCTCTTCCCAGTTTGTTCTTGTCCAAACTTTGCTTGCTGAAACTGAGGCAACCTGAAGTGGCTTGCTGCAGAATGTGAGGCTGTATTTTGCAAAGGTGTGTTTTCTGGTTTGAGACTAGGGTGTGGCTTTTGCTTACAATTGGGTATGAGCTGATTAGATTTGACCTTAGCTTTAAAAAGACTTTTGGCTCCCAACCTGGATCTGTTTCCAGACTGGGAAGATAAGCAGACTGGCCAAATTCTGCAAAGGTGTGTTTTCTGGTTTTGGGTTGAGACTAGAGTGTGGCTTTTGCAATAATGTGTGATTTGGCCTTGTATTTTAAAAAGGCTTTTGGGCCCTCAGGCCTGTGGCCTTCTTGCCTGGTTTTTGTGGATCTGCCAAATAAAACAGGCTTAGAAGCAGGAGTAGCATCCTCTTTAAAAAAAAAAGTTTGCCTCTGGAATCTCTATGAACTTTGAGAAAAGATGAAAGTTTTGTGTTCACGACTTTCGTTCATAGAGTCACTCTGGGTCATCTACAGCTCTATAGCACTTAACAACACACAGACACTACAGAAGCTACCTCATACATACCAAGAAGAAACCCACATAATATCAAGGAAACAGTACTCAGACACAAACTCTATGAAAAGCAAAACAAGCAGATCAAGAACCCAGAGACAGGAAGGCAGAAGGAATACACTTTCATGGAGTTCAATACACTTTTATGGAGTTCAAAGAATTAGTACTAAATAAGTTCTAAATCATGGACGAGAAAAATGAAAACCATTAGTAAAGAGATACAAGGATTTCTTTAAAAAAATCAATACAAGACTGAAAGGGTACAACTAACACAGTCCTAGATACAATAGGGAAAAAGTGAAAATACAAATAGAATCTATATTGAAGAAATCATCCAACATGTCAGAAGGATGAATAAGCAGGATAGAAGAGATTGGACAGAGACTCAGTGAAGTAGACAGGGACTCAGTTAAGTAGAAAACAAGAACCATGAGAACTTAATGAAGAAAAAAAAGAAAATGGAAGGAAAAGAAAGAAAACTTAAGAAACATGTGGGATGATATCAAAGCAAATAGTATATAAGTAATTGAAATTCCAGAACAAGAGGAAAAGGGGGGAAAGCTCTGAAAAATTATGGAAGAGGTATAGAAGTAACTTTCCAGGTATCATTAAAAATAAGAAAATATACAATCAAGAAACTCAGCAAATCCTAGACAGACTAGACTACAAAAGGAAGACATCAAAGCATATCCTAATCAAAATCAAAGACAAGGATAGAATATAAAAGCAATGTGAGAAAAAGAGTCACCTATAGAAATGAGAATCATTTAGATTAATCTCAAAAAAGAACATCATGATGTTCTTGTTAGGTGTCATCAAGTTAAGTGAGTCTCATAGTGATTCTATGAACAAAAGTTCTGAACACTGTTCTATCCTGTGCCATCCTCATTCTTCCTGACACACAGGAGCCCATTGCAGCAGTCACTGCAGCAGTCTACCTGATTGAGGGTCTTCTGATCCTTCACCAACCCTCCACACTTCCCAGTCATGTCCTTCTCTACAAAATAGCCCATCCTAGCAGCATGCCCAATGTATGTAAGGTGAAGCCTCATCATTCTTGCCTCCAAAGAGCATCCCAGCTGCACCCTTTCCAAAACCTATCTGTTTGTTCTCTTGGCCCTCTGTGGGGTGTGCAGTGCTCTTCACCAACACTACAGTATCAATTATTTTACTGTCATTTTTATTCCTTGTCCAGCTCTCAGATGCATAGCAAGTGATCGGAAAAACTATGGCCTGAATCAGACACACCTTAGTCCTCAAACTGACACCATTTCTTTTCAATAATTTGGAAAGGTCCTTAACTGCAGATTTTCTCAGTGCAGTGTGTCTCCTTATTTCCTGACTGCTGTTACCAAAGATGTTAATTGTGGATCCAAGTAAGATGAAGCTGTTGACAGTTTCAAGATCCTCTTCAACTATCATGACTCTGCTTATAGGTCCAGTAGTAAGAATCTTCGTTTTCTTGACATTGAGATGCAATCCATACCAAAGGCTACATTCCTTGATCTTCTGCAACATGTGCTTCAAGTCCTCCTCACTTTAAGCAAGCAAGGTTATGTCATCTGCATAATATTGATGAGTCTCCTTCCAATCCTGATGCCACACTCTTCTTTCTGATAGATGGAGGGGGAAAATGGAAATGATCAACAACTTCATCTTCCTTGGATCCCCAGTCAGAACACTTGATACCAGCAGTCAGGAGATCAGGAGATGTATTGCACTGGAAAAGTCTGGGTCAGAGATCTCTCCAAATTACTGAGGAGCAAGGATATGAAGGATTAAGGTGATTCAGGATGGTGGTTAAGGATGACAGATGAAGAATTGATGCCTTTGAGTTATGGGAGAAGAGTACTAAATACTCCATGGACTGCCAAAAGAACAAATAGATATGTCTTGGAGAAGATGCAACACAAGTGCTCACTGGAGGAAAAGATGATAAAACCTCATCTCACATACTGTAGACATATTGCTCAGAAAGAATATTCCTTGGAGAGGAATATTCATACTTGGAAAAGTGAAGGGACAGAAAAAGAGAGGAAGACCTTCAACCATATGGATTGACACAGTGACTACAGCAGTAGGCTCAAGATAGGATGGAGTTCAGCTGTGCAATTCATAGGGTTGTTATGAATCATACTCAATTCAACAGCACCTAAGAACAGCAATCTCAGCAGAAACTATGCAAGCAAGAAGACAATAGGATAGTATATATAAAAGGCTGAAAGAAAAAAATTGCCAGGTAAAGAATCATAACCCAGCAAAGCTATCCATCAACTATGAAGAAGAAATTAATTCATTTGCAGAAAATCAGGACCTTAAGGGATTTTTTTAA
>NW_006399984.1:4117672-4125878 GCF_000299155.1 Elephantulus edwardii | reverse complement strand
GCCTTTCTCCTGCCAGGTTAGTTCCTCAACAGCTCACCTGATAGCTCCGGGTGATGGCTGGATCCAAGGTGGTGCCCTGAGGTCACAGGGCTTTGGTAGGGGTTGAGATGTGTGGTTGTGGAGCTGCAAGGGGGGTGGGGGAAGGTGAGGAAAGCAAGGAACTAGGGGGTAATGAGTGCAGGGCTTGGATACTATCACCAAGAGGTGGGGGCGTGGCTTGGGCGCTGCTGGGGGTTTATGCAGCAGCACCCTGTGTGTTAAGGGTCACACAGGTGTGGGTTGCAGGGGGGTCACGCAGTGTTGGGTTGTCTTCGTTCCTCTGGGGTCTCACAGTCTTCACTCCTCTGGAGTTCCGTGGTAGGTGGCTAGCTGTTGTTCTTCCCGGGTCTCTTCCAGGCCCCTCTCGCGGTGGAACCTCATCTGGCGGCGGCGTTCTCCTGTCTGGCGGCGGCCTGTCTGGCAGTGGCGTTCTCCCGTCTGGTGGCAGCATTCTCCCCTAATTGTCTAATTAATTTTAATGAAAGTTTACAGAGAGTTAAGTTTTCCAGTCATTCATTGTTGCACTTTTCTTCCGATCCACCCCCTCAATTCACTCTTCTCCTTGAAAAGGAAGAAAAACTCTTTCATGGTTATTCAGTCCCTCCCTCCACATCCCCCCCCTCAAGTCCACTCTACTATGTAGCCTTCACTCTGGACTTTGGTAATTATAAGAATAACCATTCATATATCTCTTTTAAAGAGTTCTCTCCCTCATCTGTTTTAATGCAATATACATCATTCCTCTCCTCCTTTTCTGTCTTTCCTCAACACTGATGTCAGTCCCATTTTACAACAGTAGCCCTGTGAAATATTTGTTCTTTTGTGACTGAGATATTATACTCAGCATAATGTCCTTCAGGGTCATCCAGTTTGCATAATATTTCTTGAGTTCCTTGTTTTTCAATGCTGCATAGTATTCCATTGTGTGACTATACCAGAACTTCTCTATCCATTCGTTTGGTGATGGGCACTTAGGTTGTTTTCCGGTCTATGCTACAGTGAACAAAGCCACAATAAACATGGGTGTGCATATATATGGTTGGGTGGAAGCTATGGTTTTTTTAGGGTAAATTCCCAGTAGTGGAATTGCTGGGTCAAATGGTATCTCTATTTGCAACTTTTTGAGAAAGTGTCATACAGCCTTCCATAGTGGTTGTACCATTTTATACTCCCATCATCAGTGAATAAGGGTTCCAGTTTCTCCACAACCTCACCAACATTTGTTGTTTGCTCTTCTGTTAAATTTTGCCATTGTTACTGGTGTGAGATGATATCTCATACTTGTTTTGATTTGAATCTCTCTTAGATATAGGGATTTTGAACATTTCTTCTTGTGTTTGTATGCCATGTGAATGTCTTCTTTGGTGAAGTGTCTATATCCTGTGCCCATTTTTAAATGCGATTATTTACCTTTATCTTGTTGTGGTGCTTGAATATTTTATAAATTCTAAATATAAGTGCCTTGTCTGACATGTCACTACCAAATATTTTTCCCCAAGCTGTGGCTTCCCTTTTTACCCTGTTGGAGAAGTTTTTGGACGGTTTTTAGAAGGTCCCATTCATCTATTTTATCCTCTGCTGGTTGTATATTTTTCAGGATGCTAGGAAGACTGTTTATGTTGTGGATTATGACTTCTAGAGTTCTTCCAAACTTTTATTTAATGAAGTTTATAGTCCTTGGTTTTAGTCCTAGGTCCATAATCCACTTTGAGTTGGTTTTTGTGTCTGCAGTGAGGTGTGGATCTTGCTTGAGTTTTCTACAGATAGTTTTCCAATTTTGCCAGCACCAGTTGTTAAAAGGCTGTTGTTTGCACACTTAACTGATTTCATCTCCTTGTCAAAAACCAGTTGACCATAGGTAGATAGGCTGAATTCTGGGTTCTCGATTCTGTTCCATTGATCTATGTGTCTCGTTGTACCAATACCACGCTGTCCTGACCACCATGGCAATGTAGTAGGGTTTGAAATCAGGGAGTGAGGTGCCACCTACCTTGTTTTTCTTTTTAAGGAGTGCTTTGCTTATTCTGGGCCTCTTTCCATTCCAAATGAAATTGGTGATTGCCCTTTTCCATCTCGTTGAAGAATGGAATTGGTATTTATGTTGGGATTGCATTGAACATGTAAATTGCCTTTGGTAGTATTGTCATTTTCACAATATTGAGTCTTCCTATCCCTGAGCAAGGACCTTAAGGAAGTTTTGAGAAGTGGACCACCTTTACAAGAAATTGTAAAGGAAGTCCTCACACAAAAACAACAAAGGAAAGTGGGTGGACCACACCTTAGTAGCAATAACAGAAAAAGGAACACAGAAAAATGCCAACCATAGAAACTGATCTGTATGGTACATATATTCTGGAAGGCAGTTTAGCGCTTCCTCAAAAACCTGAACATAGAAATTCTATATGACCCAGCTATTCCACTACTTGGAATATACCCTGAGAAAATGAGAACTGAGGCACAAACAGATTTGTACACCAGTGTTCATAACAGCATTATTCACCATCAGAAGAACATGGAAATAGCCCAAGTGTTCAACCACAAACAAATGGATTGAGAAATTATGCTACATTCACACAATGGAATACTATGCAGCACGCAGGAGCAATGATTTTATAAATTATTACCTCACTTGGGAGGAACTGGAGAGCATTATATTGAATGAACTAACTCAGTCCCACAAGGACAAATGTTGTATAAAACCATTATTGTAGAATGAGTATAAGGATCCAAGTGGAGTGGGAAAGGTTGGAAGCAGAGGAATGTAGATGTGCTGGGGGTGGGGGGTATTAATCATGGGGTTGTACAATTTGAAGGGGGGGGTGAGGGAAATGGAATGTATTCGAATTTTTTAAATAAACTAGTAGAAAATAAGAAAAACTGGGTCTGTCAATAGTCACACTCAATGTGAATGGCTTAAATGATTAAGAGAGAAAAAATAGCAGAATGAGTAAAAAAAAAGGATAATATGTTGCCTATTTGAAACACATCTAAGAAGCAAGGAGAAAGGCTAAAAATCAAAGGGTAGAAAAGAATATCCTATGCAAATGGCTTTCATAAAAAAACAAGAGTGACAATACTAATCTCTGATGAAATAGAACTCAGCAGGAAAACAAACATAATATTTAAGGCATCACCAAAAACTCCATTTGCCACTGAGTAAGCTCAAATCTGTGGTTACTCTGCATGTGTCAGGATGGAACAGTGCTGTTAGAGTTTCAGTGGCTGCTTTTATGAAAGTAAGTTACAGGAATTATCTTCTGAGGTGCCTCTGAGTGGACTAAAAACTCCAGTCTTTGATTAACAGCCAAGCATGTTAAATGTTTGTACCATCCAGGAAACATAGTAGTAAAAAAAATTCTAGTGAATGGTTAAACTATGAAGATCTCAAGTTGACAGCTCAAATCCGTGTCTAGCAACTTCTTAGAGACCAGCTGTGGCTCAACTCCGGAGGACTTTCAGCCATTCTGGGTTCAAACGTCCACTGATGGAAGGGTCCAAAGACCCATGGTGGTGTGGTTTAAAGAGAAAAACTTATTGTTTGAAGAATCAAGTATTGAGAACTTTCCCCCTGAATGTTTTGTTTGTTGAAGCCTATTCAGAAGTGGTTTAAGTAGAATTCTAACTTGGGCCTGTGGGAGTTTTCTCTGAGTTCTAACTCTTGGCCTATGAGTGATGAAAGCTTCCTTTTTTCTCAGCTCCTTTCCTTGCCTGTCATACTTCTGGCTGCTCTTATACATTGGTCTTTGTTTTGCTGTTCTCAATTAAATTCCTGACATGTTTCCTCCACGAGATTTGACCTTTTCTTGACTCTCTGTGTTTCAGACCCAGAAAAAGTTTGGCGTGGTGGTAGTTGGCATTGGCAGAGCTGGTTCTGTGCGGATGAGGGACCTACGTGATTCTCATGCTTCCTCAGCATTCCTGAATCTGATTGGCTTTGTGTCCAGGTAGGCTGACTTGCTTTGTGCCTCATAGAGTTAAGGGAAGCCAGTGGGACCTTGTTTTCCCCATGTCCAGGGAGGAGAGGAAGATTCAGCCTTATTGCTGCAGAACTCTACAACAGTGGATATTTAGTGGGTAATTATAGTCATTCTCACAAGACCTCAGACTTGGGTAAGACTACAACTGATGAGGGTTAGGACAGAGGTTGAGTTGTGCAGAGTCCACCTATGAGCCTGCAAAGGCATAGGAGGAGAAAATAAGCACAAGCTCTCACAAAACAGATGTTGGGTGGGTTGGTCTGGAGTGAGGCAGTAAAAATAACATCCTTTTTCCATGGAAAAATCAAAAGGTGGGGGAAAATATACCAAGCAAATGGCAACAACAACAAAAAAGCAGGAGTAGCAATACTAATCTCTGATAAAAGAAACTTCAGGGTAAAAACCAGTATAAATGACAAGGAGGGATACTATCTAATGCTTAAAAGGTCAGTGGACCAAGAGGACCTAACCATAATAAATATCTATCTATACACCACATGACAGAGCTGAAAAGTACACAAAACAGATATTAACAGCTTTGAAAAAAAGAAATAGACAACACCCTAATGGTAGTGGGAGACTTTAGTACACTACTTTCAACAAAAGATAGGATGACTGGAAAGAAACTCAACAAATATGTGGAAGAACTAAACTATACCATTAGCTAACTCAACCTCATAAGCGGGTAATGTATACAGGGTAATGTATATATTCTTCTGTATATGGAACATACTCCAGAATATATCATATTTTGTTAGGTCAAAAAGCACACCTTAATAAATTAAACTGAAATACTACAAAGCATTTTCTCAGACCACAATGCCGTAAAATTAGAAATTAACAGCAAGAGGATAAAGAAGGAAAACCATGCACTTGGAAGCTAAATAACTCTTAGCTTAAACACTGTTGTGTAATAGAAAAACTAAAATATGAAATTTAAAAAAATTCTTGAAACAATGAGAATTAAAACACAACTTACCAAAATCTCTGGTATATAACCTCAACAAGAAAACAGTAAATAAGCTCAGTGAAATATCTCAGTCACAAAAGGACAAATACTGCATGGTGCCACTGTTGTAGAATGGGACTGATGTCAGGGTTGGGGTAAGACTGAGAAAAACTGGATAAATCATGTATACTGCATTAAAACAGATGAGGGAGAGAATAATTTAAAAGCGATATATGATAGGGTATTATAGTTATCACAAGAGTCCTGAATTAAGGGTGCATAGTGGAGTGTACCTGGGGTGGTGGGAGGGGTGTGGGGGGATTGTATACCAAAGAAAGAATTTTTCTCTTACTTTTTCAAAGAGAGGAGCAAACTGGGGGGGGGTGGGTGTGGGGGGAAGGGCAGAGCAGGGAGAAGAATGCAACAAAGAATGAATGGAAATTCAAAATTTCTGTAAATGTTCATTTAAATTATTAAAATAAAATTAAATAAAAGAAAACAGTAAGCCAATTGCAAGATAGGCACAAGATATTAATAGATAATTTATCAAGGAAGACATGTAGATGGCAAACAAATACATGAAGAAATGGTCAAAATCCATAGCTATTAGAGAGATACAAGTAAAAACAAATATGACATATCATCTTACCTCAGTAACAGTAGCAAAGTTCAACAGAGCAGCAAATGATAAATGCTGGTGATGTTGTGGAGAGATTGGAATCCTTACTCACTGTGGTGGGAGTGTAAGGTGGTGCAGCCACTATCAAAGGCACTTTGGCACATTCTCAAAAAGTTGGAAAAAAAAAGTTGAAATAGAAATACCATTTGACCCAGCAAGAGTATATGCCCTAAAGAAACCATCACCACCATACAGACAGACAGATATATGCACATCTATGTTAATTGCTATGTTATTTATAAGAGCAAAGAGATGGAAGCAACCAAAGTGCACTTCAACAAATGAATGGATAGGAAAACTATGGTATCTCCACACAATGGAATACTACACAGCACTGAAAGACAGTACACTATGCTGAGTGAAATATCTCACTCACAAAATGACAAATATTGCATTAAAAAAAGGTCTGACGTGGGAGTTTGGGAGGAGAATAGGATAAGAGTGGCTAGGTAATGACCATTGCATTGGAGCAGATGAAGGAAAGAACTATTTAAAAGAAATATATGATTAGACATTAAACATACAACAACAATCCAGAATAAGAGTTATATCATTCTAAAGAGGACTACAAGGAGGGGGAGACTGAGGTAATTATGCAGCAATGAATGTTTTTTTTTAAATTAACTGTGAAAGGAGGAAGAGAGAGAGGGAGTAAAATGTGCAACAGTGCATGAATGGAAATCTAACTTCTCTGTAAATGTTAGTTAACATCATAATGAAAATGAAATGTTATTTTAAAAAAACCAAAAATCTCTGGGATACAGCAAAAGCAGTGCATTGAAGTCAATTCATAACAATAAGCAAACACATTAAATGGAAAGAAAGAATGAAAACTATTAAACCCAACACCAACAGTCAGTGGAAAAAGAACAGCAAGAAAACCCCACAACCTCTAAAAGAAAGAATATTCTAAAATTAAGAGTGAAAATAAATGACATATAAAACAGAAAAACAATTGAAACTATCAAAAAGACCAAGAAGTTTGTTCTTTTACTTGCTGGACAATTGAGGGAAGAACTGGCTTGGGACTGTTATTTACTGAACCTAGATTTTGTCTTTGTAATATTCTTTGCCTCTTCCTGCAACAACCTGTTTCCCTAATAAACCTCACAACAGTGAGTATAAAAAGGTCTTTTGAAGTCTGTATGGTCATTTGTAACGAATTTCTGACCTAGTAATTAGTAGAAATAGGTGCAATAGAATGTTCTTGATGGGGATAATTTCTGTGGTGCCAAATGTTTAATTTTCAAAATATCTTTCTTAGCCATTAATTGATTATTTTGTACTGAAGTATTACTGTTTTGGGTATTAGGGTATAAAACAAACTCCACCCCACTAGAGGTTTATATAACCTATGAAAGCTCAATGCTAGCTCTCTTTTGGGGATTGCTTTCCAGCTTCCCGGTCTACAGTGCTCAGTAGTCTCTGCAACACTGGCTTGCATCACCTACAGTCTTATGAGTCACTCTTCTGGTGGGTCTGAATCTCTGTGAGTCCATCCAGCAAACTACCAAACCCAAGGAACATAGAGGAATGCGGGGACTGAACACAAGAGATAATACCGGAACTCATGAATTTATGTAATACATCAAACATTTTGGGCAATGTTTATGACCCACTCTTTGTAATTGGTCTGCTGCTAATCTTAGGAGAACAAATTATGAATATAATTAGTATAATTGTGGAATTAGTAAAGTCTAGACTTAGTCATCTCCACAATGTGCTTGTTCCTATTGCTGTTGTTGTTATGTGCCGTCGAGTTGCTTGTGACTCATAGTGACCCTATGTACAACAGCCCTAAACTCTGCTCTGTCTTGTGCCAATCGCACCGTCTCTGACACATCCATCCCGATTACCCCACTCACTGAATCAGTCCACCTCATTGGGGGCCTTCCCCTTCTGCGCTGGCCCTCCACGCTACCAAGCATGATGTCCCTCTCCAAGGACCTGTCCCTCCTTGCAACATGTCCAAAGTTTGTTAGATGGAGCCTCAGAATCCTTGCCTTCAAGGAGCACCACTGTTGGAACCCTCCCAGGACGAATATGTTTGTTTTCCTAGCAGTCCATGATACCCTCAATACTCTTCTCCAGCACCAAAGCTCAAAGGCATCAAGTCTCCTTCTATTCTCCATAGTCATTGTCCAACTCTGATGCCTAACAAGTGATAGCAGAGACCATGGCCTGTATCAGACGCACCTTGGTCTCCAAAGAGACATCATTGCTCTTCAGTACTTTGGAGGGGTCCCTAACAGCAGACTTTCCCATGGCAATACTTCTTCTAATTTTCTGGCTGCTGGTGCCGAGAGTATTGACTGTGGAGCCAAGCAAACTGAAGCTGTGGACAATCTCAATCTCTTCACCATCCATCCTGATGCTGCCGGTTGGCCCAGTGCTGAGAATCTTTGTCTTCTTGACATTGAGCCTCAATCCATATTGGAGGCTGCAGTAATTGACCCTCTGCAGTGAGCTCTTCAGGTCCTCCTCAGTTTCAGCAAGCAGGGTTGTATCATCTGCATATCGCAGATTGTTGATAGATCTTCCACCAATCTTGACCCCACATTT
>NW_006399984.1:4104526-4117572 GCF_000299155.1 Elephantulus edwardii | reverse complement strand
CATTCTTCACAGAGTCAGTCACAGTTTGTTATGATCCACACAGTCAAACACCTTTGCATAGTCAATGAAACACAGATAGACATTCCTCTGGTATTTCCTGATTTCAGCTAAGATCCATCTAACATTAGCTACAATATCCCTAGTACCACAGCCCCTTCTAAACCCAGCCTGGACTTCTGGCAGTTCTCTGCTGATGTGTTGTTCCAGTCGTTTTTGGATAATCTTTAGTAGAATCTTGTTTGCATGTGAAATTAATGATACTGTTCTGTAGTTTCCACACTCTGTTGGGTCACCCTTCCTTGGGATGGGAACAAATATAGATCTCTTCCAGTCAGGTGGCTAGGTGGTTGTTCTCCAGATTTCTTGGCACAACTTTGTGAGCATGTCCAGGACAACATCTGTTACCTGAAATATGTCAATTGGTATACCATCTATTCCTGGGGCCTATTACAAAAGTATAATGAGGAACTTCCTAAATATAATTAAAAGCATATACTCTAAAAGTTGTTGGTAGCTTGGTGGTAAGAAACTGTGCTGCAAATAATGCTGTTTGAACCTTTAGCTGCTTAATAGGAGACGCATGAGCAATCTCCTCCCATGCATTAACTTCCTCTGAAAACCTGCCAGAGGGTCAGGTATGGGTCAGTTCTGACTCGACAGTACACAGCAACAACAAAAATACTCTAAAACAACAGTCAACATCATTATCAATGGAGAGGTATTAGAAGCATTACCCCTGAGGGCAAGGACCAGGCAAGGATGCCCACCGTTACCAAGATTCTGCGGAAGATCATCCAAAAATGATTGGAGCAGTATGTCAACAGAGAACTGCCAAATGTGCAGATTGAATTTAGAAGAGGTAATGGTACTAGGGATATTATAGCTAATGTTAGATGGATCTTGGCAGAAAGCAGAGAGTATCAGAGGAACGTCTATCTGTGCTTCATTGACTATGCAAAGGCTTTTGACTGTGTGGATCATAACAATGGCTGACTCTGAGAAGAATGTGAATCCCAGAACATTTGATTGTGCTTATGCGAAACCTATACTTGGACCAAGAGGCAGTCGTCAGAACAGAGCAAGGAGACACTACATGGTTCAAAATCAAGAAGGGGGTCCACCAGTGATGTATTATGTCTCCATACCTTTTCAATCGGTATGCAGAACAGATCATCTGAGACACTGGTCTGTACAAGAAGGAATCAGGATTGGTGGAAGAGTAATCAATAACCTGTGTTATGCAGGTGATACAACCCTGCTTGCTGAAACTAAGGAGGACCTGAAGCACTTGCTGCAGAAGGTCAGGGATGCAGCCTTCAATATGGATTGAAGCTCAACATCAAGAAAATCAAGATTCTCACCACTGGGCCAATTGGCGCATCAGTATGGATGGTGAAGAGATTGAGATAGTTAACAGTTTTAGTTTGCTTGGCACCACAGTCAACACTCTTGGTAACAGCAGCCAGGAAATAAAGAAATGAATTGCATTCAGAAAGTCAGCTGTCAGGGACCTCTCCAGAGTACTGAAGAGCAACGATGTCAGGCTGGAGACTAAGGTGTGCCTGATCCAGTCTGTAGTCTTCGCAATTACATGCTATGCATCAGAGAGTTGGACAGTGAATAGGGATGATAGAAAGGAAATTTATTTTGAGCTGTGGTGCTGGAGAAGAGTGTTGAATATACCATGGACTGCTAGGAGAACAAACAAGTTTGTCCTGGAGAGAGTAAAGCTGGAATGCTCCTTGGAGTCAAGGATTCTGGGGCTTTGTCTGACATACTTTGGGCATGTTGCAAGGAGGGACTGGTACTTGTTTGGGAGAGTGGAGGGACGGCGCAGGAGAGGAAGACCCTCCATGAGATGGATCAGTTCTGTTATTGGGGCGGTGGGAGTGAGTGTGTTGGAGCCGGTGAGGTTGGCATAGCATAGAGCAGGGTTTAGGGCTCTTGTACATATAGGGTCGCTATGAGTCACAAGTAACTCAATGGCACATAACAACAGCAACATTCAGTATTTTAGTGGAAGTCATAATGCAAGCAGTAAGGCAAGAGAAGAAAATAAGCATTCAATTTGACAAAGAGGAGGTAAAACTATATATGCAGATGATATGATTGTTGTTATTGTTAGGTGCTGTCAAACTGAGTATGACCTATGAACAACAAATCTGAACCCTGCCCTTATCCTGTGCCATTCTCACACCTACTACACTCTAGAGCCCATTGTGGAAGTCACTGTGTCAGTTTGCCTTGTAAGGCTCTTCCTCTCCTTCACCAACCCATTATGCCTTTTAAGCATAATAGAAAGAATTCTCCAAGGGACCCCCTCTCCTGGCAACATGCCCAAAGTATGTGAGGCAAAGCTTCATCATCTTTGCCTCCAAGGAGCTCTCTGGCTGCATTTTCTCCATGACATATTTGTTTGTTATTTTGACAGTCCATGGAACATTCATTATTCTTCTCCTACACCACAGCTCAAAGGCATCAATTCTTCTGTCATCTTTATTCATTGTCCAGCTATCAGATGCATAGTAAGTTATCAGAAAGACCATGACCTGAATCAGACACATCTTAATCCTTAAACTGACATCATTGCTCTTCGATAATTTGGAGAATTTGCAAACTTTCAAAATGCTATATGTCCCCTGATTTCCCAACTGATGGTACCAAGGGTGTTGATTGCAGATTCAAGCAAGATGGAGTTGTTGACAGCGTTGATCTTTTCTCCATGTATCATGATGTTGCCTGTTGGTGCAGTGGTGAGAATTTGTGTTTTCTTGATGTTGAGATGCAATCCATACTGAAGGCTGTATATTTTTGTAATATGCAACAATTGCTCCTGCTCACTTGGAGCAAGCAAAGTTGTGTCATCTGCATAATGCAGATAGCCTCCAATCTTTCTTTGCATGTTTTTGTTTCTATAGCTTTATTATTCTATGAATATTTCTTTTTTTATTGATTTGCTTACAAAGTTGATAAAATTTTTTTTCACACTGTTCTTCATTCACATTGTGTTTCATATAGTCATTCTCCTGCATTACTTTTAAAAATTAGTCACCGGTCTGGAGATTCACGGCCGGGCTGCTGCATTCCCGCTGGACCATGGCAGCGGCGCCTCTGAAAGTGTGCATCGTGGGCTCCGGGAACTGGGGTTCAGCTGTTGCCAAAATAATTGGCAATAATGTCAAGAACCTTCAGAAGTTTGCCTCCCGGGTCAAGATGTGGGTCTTTGAGGAAACGGTTAATGGGAGAAAACTGACCGACATCATAAACAGTGACCACGAGAATGTGAAATACCTCCCAGGACATAAGCTGCCGGAGAATGTGGTTGCCGTCCCAAACCTCAAAGAGGCCTTGCAGGACGCCGACCTGCTTGTGTTTGTCATTCCTCACCAGTTCATTCACAGGATTTGCGACGAGATCACGGGGCAGGTGCCCAAGAAGGTGCTGGGGATCACTCTCATCAAGGGGATAGACCAGGGCCCCGAAGGGCTGAAGCACATCTCCGACATCATTCAGGAGAAGATGGGCATTGACATCAGCGTCCTCATGGGAGCCAACATCGCCAATGAGGTGACGGCCGAGAAGTTCTGCGAGACCACCATCGGCAGCAAAGTGCTGGTGAATGGCCCTCTCTTCAAAGAGCTCCTGCAGACTCCCAACTTCCGGATCACAGTGGTCAGTGACGCTGACACTGTTGAGCTGTGGCGCTCTGAAGAATATCGTGGCCGTGGGAGCTGGCTTCTGCGATGGTCTACACTGTGGGGACAACACCAAGGCTGCGGTCATCCGCCTAGGCCTCATGGAGATGGTCTCGTTCGCCAAGATCTTCTGCAAGGGCCAGGTGTCCACGGCCACCTTCCTGGAGAGCTGCGGGGTGGCCGACCTCATCACCACGTGCTACGGGGGCCGGAACCGCCGGGTGGCAGAGGCGTTCGCCAGGACGGGCAAGACCATTGAAGAACTGGAGAAGGAGATGCTGAACGGACAGAAGCTCCAGGGACCTCTGACGTCTGCCGAGGTGTACCGCATCCTCAAGCAGAAGGGCGTGATTGACAAGTTTCCGTTGTTTACTGCGGTCTGTCAGATCTGCTACGAAGGGAAACCCGTCCAGGATATGCTGTCCTGTCTGCAGTGCCATCCAGAGCACGTATGAAGTGACCCGGGCTCAGTCGGGCAGCTTCTGCCTATCCAGTCAGCTTTTAAGATTCCGATGGAAGCAGGACCTGGCAGGATGACGTCTGCCTGGCTGGAATCCCACCATGGACTCGATGAATTTCCACGGGCTGCTTTCTGAGTGGTGAGAGGCTCAGGCAGACAGCCCAGCCGCTAAACACACGCACAGACGTGCTCACGTCTCATGCCGCAGGCGCTCCTAGGAACCAAATTAAAGCTCCTTTTTTTAAAAAAAGTCACTCTTGAAAACTTCACACTCTGGTAGCCCTGCAAGGTTGGAAGTATCCCAACTGAATTGTTTTAGATCTAATGCGCTTGTGTTAGAGTGGGGGGACTTTGTTTTCTTCTCATTCTTTCCATGTTAGCATGTAACCAGCATTAACCCAGTGGAGCAGAGGAAGAGTGCATTCAAAGATCAGCGTACTGTAACTTTTAATCACTGTCTCAAAGCCAGCGTCATCAGCGACTTCGATTGTGAGTTGATTTAAAAAAAACAAAACCAAACCGGTGTGTGGGCTGCAGGCTATCGTGCACTGGCCTCGTTCCCGCGTCACCAGGGGACTAACGCTGGTCTGTGGCGGCGAAAAGCCAGATTACTGCACACCCAGAACCAGGGCTGCTTCATCCACACCTGCACCGAGTGTGAGCACCACATGGAGGCGCTGGGAGTGCACTGTGTGTGAGGACTACAGCTTGTTTATCACCTGCTAAACATCTAAGAACCACAATCAGAAGATGGAGAAACATGGCCTGATGATCCAGCGCCGCATCCAAAACCTGACCCACGCCTGCCAGTGCTCCTGCCCTCCTGCAAGAAGATGAAGCAGGTTGTGCAGCACATCAAGGGTTGCAAGCAGAAGACCATTGGTAGGTGCCCCACCTCCAGGCAGCTGGTCGCCCTCTGCTGCTACCACGCCAAGCACTGCCAGGAGAACAAGTGCCCTGTGCCCTACTGCCTGGAAATCAAGCAGAAGCTCCGGCGGTGGCTGCTGCAACGGCTGCTGAAGCACCATCTGTAGCAGGCCCAGATGCTTCGCAGGAAGCTGGCAAGCATGCAGTGGTCCAGGCTGGGGGGCCAGCAGTACAGTTTGCTATCCCCAACGCCCACCACACCAACCACCCCACAAATCCCATAGCCCCTGACCAACATCTCAGACAAAGCTCCTTCCTCTCAGCAGCTGCCTTCCTACTTCCCTCAAACTCAAGCTGCTGTTCCAATTTGTCAAGGCAAGGTGCCTGGCCAGGTGACCCCTCTGACAGCCTCCTCAGATTGCTCAGCCCCCCCTCCCTGGACCCCCACCTGTAGCAGTGCACATTGCCGTACAGATTCAGAGGGCAGCTGAGACGCAGCACTAGATGGCCAAACACTATGCCTTCACAGTTGAAAGACATCTAGAGATGACAGTAGATGATGCATCAGCAGGGAGCAGGGCCAGGCACAGGCTTTTGAATGGCCAACCATAACCATTCCTTCAGCGCATTCAAGTTAGCTAACCTCTACAGCAGTACCAGCAGCAGATGCAACAAGGGAATATGGCCAACTTCCCCCAATTTGGGCGCTGATGCTGGAGAAAGCCTGTAGGCTGACCAGCAGTTACCTGTCCAGCAGCAGATGGGGTCCCTTGTTCAGCCCACTTCCATGAGCCCCCAGCAGCTCATGCTCCCAAACCAGTCCCAATCCCCACACCCTCAAGACCAGCAGATCCCATCTTCTCGATTTTCTATACTGAGAACAATTTTTTAAAGTCTTTTTTAGCTTAAATAATTTTCATTGAAACACATTAAAAACTGCAGTAGGCATTTGTGGTTTAAACCAAACCTACAAGACGCACCTGAAGGATGAGAAAATAAATATAAAGAACCTATATATGTTATGGCTGGTAGCCACCAACTCTTCTCTGTGTGTGTGTGGTTCAAGTGTGCGCTGGGAGGAGGCTACGGCCTGCAACAGCCACATTATATTAATAGTTATTTACTGGTGTAGATGATTGACATTTCTCCCTATTTTCTCACTTTATGGAAGAGTAAAAAAAATAAACTTTTCTAATACCAGAGGAAAACTGTTCAAGTTAAATTAAAAATTATATTCTCTCTCTATATAAATATAAAAATACCAGTTTTCTCTGCTGGGTGCAAAGATCTTGATTCTTTTAAAAATGTAAGAAAAAGAGGAAAATACCCAACCCTCTAACCCTCTTCCAACCCTCAAGTAAACATTTTGTGCACCAGAAAATTTTTCATTTTGTAAGTCTCACCATAAAACGTCAAGTATTAAAATAATTTGTACATGTAGAAAGAAATGCTTTTTTCAAAATAAACAGCGGCAGCTGCCAAATTGATTGGATATATACATACATACATATGTGGTGTTTTCTATTTCTTGAAAGATTTTTTCCTTTATTTTTACATCTAACAAAGGGACAAGTTAAAAAGAGAGTAAGAAATTATTTCAGTGGGATGATTTTGACACGTAGAATGTCCCTGGGGTTTCTTTACTTGCTTTCTTCCTCCTCACCTTGGCCCCCCACTTTTCTGTAAAACTTTAAAATAGCAGAAACCCTCCACTGTTATAAATCATGTATCATAAAGTTGATTGTTTAGAAATAGGAACTTTGGATCACTGTATAGACTGTTAAATTTGATTTCTTATTACCTGTTGTTAAATAAACTCTGAAACACACACACACACACACACACACACACACACACAAACACACACACACACACAAAACCCAAAACAAAAAACCCCAGATGTTTTTATTAGCAAAAAAAAAAAAAAATTAGTCACCGTTCGACCTTGCCCATAATTACCCTGTCTTTTCACCTGGATCCTTCCTATTTCCTTCTCCCCCTCCCTTCACCCACTGAACTCTGCAACCCTGTGGTTTCACCCCTACTGATCTTAACCCCTTTACTCTCACCCTTTCCCCCTCAAGTTCCCATACATGTTTTGCTAGTTTTCCTTCTAGAAGTGGCATAATAGGCAATAAATGTGAAGGATGTGGATAGGTGGGAGTTCTCATACACTGTTGGTGGGACAGTTTGACATTTCCTCAAAAAGCTGAACATAGAAACTCTATAAGATCCAGCTATTCCACTCCTAGGTATATACCCCAAGAAAATTAGAACTGAGACACAAATGAAAATCTGTACACCAATGCTCATAGCAGCGTTACTCACCATTGTAAGAACATGGACATAGTTCAGATGTACAACTACTACTGAATGGATTGTGAGATTGTGGTACATTCACACAATGGAATACTATGCAGCACTAAGGAGCAATGATTTGGAAAAAATACTACATAACATGGGAGAGACAGGAGAGCATTATGCTGAGTAAACTAACTCAGTCTCATAAGGACAAACACTGCATAAGACCATTATTGTAAAAATAAAAGGATAACTAGTAAAACACGTATGAGGACCCAGGGAGAAAAGAGTTGGGAGCAGAGAGGTGAGGATGAGTAGGGGCAAAACAACAGGGCTGCACAATTTGATGAGTGGAGGAAGGGAGTAAAGGAAATGGAACAATCTAGTGGGGAGCTGAAATGATTGGGTAATGATGGACAAGGTCCAATGGTGATTGATTTTACAAAACATAATGCATGGGAATGATTTTATGGAATACAATATAAATGAAGAATAATGCAAAATTAATGTATATAAAATTTGTGAGGAAAGCAATATAAATTAAAAGCTTAGTTAAATTTCTGTGCTTGTTGCAGAAGGTCAGTGACTGCACCTCTAAATAGTGATTGAAACACAACATCAAGAAAACAAAGATTTTTACCACTATGCCAATTTGCAGCATCGTGATTGATGGTGAAGAGATTGAGATTGTTAATAGCTATAGTTCACTTGGCTCTACAATCAACACTCTTGGTACCAACAGCCAGGAAATCAAAAGACAAATTGCACTGGGAAAGTCTGCTGTCAGGGACACCTTCGGAATACTGAAGAGCAACAATATCAGCTTGGAGACTAAGGTGCACCTCATCCAGGCCATAGTCTTTGCAATTACTTGCTTAGTGTCACAAAGCTGGACAGTGACCAAGAATGATAGAAAGAGAATTGACCTGTGGTGCTGGAGAAGAATACTGAATATATCATGGACTGCTAAGAGAACAAGCAGGGTTGTCCTAAAGAAGGTGAAACCAAGCTGCTTCTTGGAGACAAGGATTCTGAAGCTTTGTCTGGCATACTTTGGACATGTTGCAAGGAGGGAACAAGTCCCTGGAGAGCAACATCATGCTTGGAAGGTGGAGGACAGCACAAGAGAGGAAGACCCTTGATGAGATGGATTGATTAAATGACAGGTCAAGGGGTAAGTCTGTCAGAGACAATAAGGTTGTCACAGAATAGACCAGGGTTTAGGACTGTTGTACATAGGGTCACAGGCGACTTGACGACACAAAACAAAAACGAATAAACAAAAAAACCCTTAAAAGTAGAAACTCCTTATAACCCAGCTCTTCCACTGCTAAGCATATACCCCAGAGAAATTAGAGCTGAGAAACAAATGGGGATTTGTACACCAGTGTTCATAGCAGCGGTATTCACCATCACAAGAACATGGAAACAGCTCAAATGTCCAACCACAACTGAACGGATTGAGAAATTGTGGTACATTCATACAATGGAATACTGTGGAACACTCAGGAGGAATGATTTCGAAAATTACTGCATAACATGGGAGTTGCTGGAGAGCATTATGCTGAGTGAACTAACTTAGTCTCATAAGGACGAATACTGCATAAGATCATTATTGTAAAGATAACCTCTGATCTTAATGCTGCATTCTTCTTCATAGAGTCTGTTGTTGTTGGTGCCGTCGAGTCGTAGATGACTCATAGCGACCCTATGAACTAACAGCCTGAGCGCTGTTCGTACATAGAGTTTCCAGAGGCAGGCCATTTCGGAAGTGGGTGCTGCTCCTGCCTTCAGGCTTGTTTTAGAGTCTA
Source organism: Elephantulus edwardii (assembly GCF_000299155.1). Taxonomy (NCBI): domain Eukaryota; kingdom Metazoa; phylum Chordata; class Mammalia; order Macroscelidea; family Macroscelididae; genus Elephantulus; species Elephantulus edwardii. Next base: position 4,108,438 of record NW_006399984.1, on the reverse strand, counting down.
GTGTTAAGTAATGGAGAGAGAATGTAACCCTGACATACTCCGTACTTAATTTTAAACCATGTAATATTCTCTTACTCTGTGCACACAACAGCCTCTTGGTCTAGATCTAGTTTCATGTGAGCACAATTAAGTGTTCTGGGATTCCTTTTCTTAACATAAGCCATAACTTGTTATGATCCACACAGTCAAATGCCTTTGCATAGTCAATAAAGCATAAATAGAAATTCTTCTGGTATTCTTTATTTTAAGCCAGGATCCATGTGACATCAACAGTATCCCTGGTGCCATGACTTCTTCTAAATTCTGCTTGAGTTCCCTATCTATATAATGTCCTAACCATTTTTGAATGATCTTCTACAGTATTTTGCTTGCATGGGATATGACTTATATTGTTTGATAGTTTCCATGTTCTATTAGATCACCTTTCTTGGGAATGGGAACAGATATGGGCCTTTTCAAATCCATTGGTCAAACAACTCTCCTCCAGATTTCCTGGCATAGACTGATGATCACACACAGGGCTTCATGTTAATTGAAACAAGTCAATTGGTATCCCATTGATTCCTGGCACCATATTTTTGGCCAGTGCCTTCAGTGCCATTTCAGCTTCTTCCTTCATTACCGTTAGCTCCTCCTCATGTGATACTTCTGAGATTTTTCAGTGCCATTAATTTTTTTGATACATTGACTCTGTGTATTCCCTCCATCTTCTATTGATGCTTCCTAAATCATTCAACATATTGACCCAACACTATTGTGTTTCAATATTGCCACTCAAGCCTTAAATTTGTGTTTCAGTTCTCTCCACTTGAGAAATACAGAGTGAGTTCCTCCCTTTTTATTGTCCAGTTCTGGCTTTCAGCATATTGAGTATAACAGTTTATTATTTCTTCCAGAGATGCCTTTTGAAGTCTTCTGCTAAGTTCTTTTACTTTTGCATCTTTTCTCTTTGTTTTTGGCTTCTCGACACTTTAGTGCAATTTTCAGTCTCTTCTGACATCCATTTCCTGTATTTCTCTCTCCTCTGTCTTTGTAAGGGAAGTATCTTACGTCTACTCAATAAAATACTTGTCTGTCACATATTGTTCTAAAACTAAACATCCAAATTAAGACAGAATAGGAAGAAGGATTGGCCATCCACTCTGAAATATAACAGGCCTTTGAAAACCCTGTGTACAGTAGAGCACACTTAGACTAACAGATATGGTAACTGAGGCTGAGCCCTCAAATTTGGAAACCCAAAGAAGGAGGAACACTTGTAAGGAGAAATAATGATTGGAATGTGGCAGGTGAGAAGCATGAATTCAGGAAAACTAGACACTGTTAAGAAAGAAATGGAACTCATAAATATTGACATATTAGGCATTGTAAAATGAAATGGATGCTGGCATAGGACATTTTGAATTGGACGATCATATGCTCTACTATGCTGGAGATGAAAAGATGAGGAAAAAAATTGAATCGATTTCATAAGGCCATTTTTAGATCCATCTTGAAATACAATATTGTGAGTTGTTGATTGTCTTCAAGGTGAGTACAACTCATAACAACCCTATGAACAAAAGGCTTGAAGCCCCTCTACAACCATCAACATTTATCAAAGTTCATAGAGTTTCAGAGGCATGTTATTTTAGGATGTGATGCTACTCCTGCTGACAGGATAATATCCATACGCATACAAGGAAGACCTGCCATTCAAATGTATGCACCAACAATGAGAACAAAGAGAAGGAAATAGACTATTTCTGCCCACTGTTGCAGTCAGAAATGGATTGAATATGAACATACATTTATAATAATGGGTGACTGGAATGTGGAACTTGGGAACCAGGAAGAAGGATCAGTAGTAGGATAATATGGATTTAGTAACAGAAATGAGGCTAGAAATAGAATGATAGGATTCTGCACAATCAATGGTTTATTCATAGCAAATACGTTTTAAAGAAATACAAATGCATGCTGTAAACATGGATTTCACCTGATGGGATGCACAGGTATCAGATCGATTACATCTGTGGAAGGAATCCTTGGAGAAGTTTCATATCAGCAGTGAAAACTAGGCCAGGTGCTGATTGTGGAACAGACCATCAATTACTCAAATCCAACTTTAAAGAAAGTTAAATTATATCCACAGAAATAAAAATTTGATTTTGAGTCTTTCTCCCCTGAATTTAAAAAACAACTCAGGAGTAGGTTTGAGGCCTTGAACACTAATGGACAAAGACCAGAAGGGCTGTGGGAAGATATCAAGAATATCGTTTAATGAAGAATGCAGAAGATCATTACATAGAAGGAAGAAGAGACCAACATGGATGTCAGGAGACACTCTGAATATTGCTCTAGAGTGCTGAAAAGCCAAAGCAAAAGGAAGAAATCAAGAATTTAAGGAGTTGAACAGAAGATTTAAAAGGGCAGCTCAGGAAGACAAAACAAAGCATTAGGGACTTGACTAATCTTGCAGTGGCTTCAGCAGTGCCATGTCTTTCTGCTGCTTCTTTGAGGGCGAGATTTACCAGAACCACTTTGAGCCGGGCGTGTACGGGTGTGCCAAATGTGGCTATGAGCTGTTCTCGAGCCACTCCAAGTATGCTCACTCCTCTCCCTGGCCAGCATTCACCGAGACCACCCACACAGACAGCGTGGTCAAGCGCCCGGAGAACAATCGACCTGAAGCTTTAAAGGTGTCCTGTGGAAAATGTGGCCACGGGCTGGGCCACGAGTTTCTGAACGACGGCTCCAAGCAGGGACAGTCCCGATTCTGAATATTTAGCAGCTCTCTGAAGTTCATCCCCAAAGGCAAGGAAACTTCTGCCTTCCTGGGGAAGTAGGTGGGCAGCTCACATTCCCTGAGTGGCCATATGCGTTATTTTAATGGGAGCCCACTTCCATTGAGATGTGGAGGCTGAGGCTGGGGCTGGAATCGCAGGGACACAGGAGACATCTCCTAGTAGCCCACACCCCTCAGGTTGGGGTCAGGAGTCTGAGCTTGACCTTGGCCTTGGAACCTTCAGGGCTCAGCTCCTTTCTTTTGTTGGTTTGCACTCACCTCTGTGTTGCCCAGCTTCTAGGGGTGTTCCAGCCCTTTCCAAGGCCAGAGAGGCCATCCCAGTCAACTCCTCCAGCTCTGGTCACTGAATGATTTGCTCTGGTCAAACTCTTCCAGGCCCGCCAGAGTGCTGATAACTCATGACCTGCTGGGGGAGCAGGTCAACGGCACAATCCTGACTCCGACCCGGAGAAGTGGACCCTTCAATCCCAGACCCTAGTCTGTTGCCATGCCCAGATGGGACCTTGGGGACCTATCCTAGTCCTAGTTCACGCATCAAAGTCTAGCCACGGGAGGAAACAATAAACCAAGATCACTCAAAAAAAAAAAAAGCATTAGAGTGAAATGTGCAAGGAACTGGAGTTGGAAAATCAAAAGGCCTGAACTCACTCAGCATTTATTAAGCTGAAGGAACTAAAGAACAAATTCAAGTCACGAGTTTTAATGCTTAAGTATGCTATGAGCAGAATACTGGATTCAGGAAGCATTTAAAGAAGATTTAAGGAGTCATTGTACCAAAAAGAATTGTCTGACATAGAAGAATTTCAAGAAACAACATATAATCAAAAGGCAATGGTGCCGGCGCTGGCTGAAAATCGTCTGTGACTTCATCCATAGCCACTGGTGAGAGCACCCAGAGCCATCAGGGGCTTTAAGCTCGTTGCCCACTGCTGTGGTGTGGACAGCTGAAATCCAGGCCCCGACAGGCACCTTGGGTGGGGGGGAACCCCCAGACTCTACTTCATGCTCTGCTGGAGAAGGAGGGGCAGTCTCCTGTACCAGTCAGATCCAATTTGACGGTACACACACACACACACACACACACACACACACACTTTTCCTTCTTCTTTTTTTAAAAAAGACTA
>NW_006399984.1:4102754-4104153 GCF_000299155.1 Elephantulus edwardii | reverse complement strand
ATCTATGCCCCTGTTCAGCATGAAGAAGCCAGAGAGTTGGCATCCAATTCCCAGATCAATAAGACAGTTGGTTTAATTACTATTGGAAAATGCTTGTCATTCCTCTGTAGCATCTGGTCCCCACTGGACCCTCATCATTTCCTTCACCTGCTCCCCCCACCGACCAAACTGTGCAGCTCTGCAACTGCATCCTGACCCATCCTCACCCTTCTGCCCCCAACCCCCACCTCCTTGTACCCCCAATATGTTTTTCCCAATTAAAAATATATTAAGTAAAAAAAAAAAGGGAAAAAAAGGCAATGGTGATGAAGGAGGAAGTTCAGGCTACTCTGAAGGACTTTGCAAATATAAAGCCCCAGAAATTTATGGGATACCAGTTGACGTATTTCAGCACACAAATGCTGCCTGGATATGCTCACCAGGTTGTGCCAAGAAATCAGAAGGACAACTGCCTGACCAGCTGACTGGAAGAAATCCATATTTATTTCCATTCCAAAAAAAGGTGACCCAATAGAGTGTGGAAATTATCGAACAATACATGAATTTCAGAATCATCTCAGGAACAGGTTTGAGGCCTTGAACACTAATGAGCAAAGATGAGTTGTGGGAGGATGTCAAATGTATCATCCAGGAAGAGTGCAAATGGTCATTACCAAGACAGAAGAGGAAGAAAAGACCAAAATGGATGTCAGAAGAAACTCTGAAGATTGCACTGGAACATAGAGAAGCCAAAGCACAAGGAAGAATTCAAGATACTAAAGAGCTGAACAGAAGATTCTAAAAGGCAGCTTGGAATGACAAAGCAAAATATTACAATGAAATGTGCGAGGAGATAGAGTTGGAAAATCAAAAGGGCCGAACTCGTTCAGCATTTCTTAAGCTCAAGGAACTGAAGCACAAATTCTAACCTAGAGTTGCTATAATCAAGGATGCTTTGGGCAGAATATTAAATGATCCAGGAAGTATTAAAAGAAGATGGAAGGAATATAGTGAGTCGTTGTATCAAAAGGAATTGGCAGATACAGAAGAATTTAATGAAATAACATATGAGCAAGAACCTATGGCGATGAAGGAAGAAGTTCAAGCTGTTTTGAAGGAAATGTCAAAAAATAAGGCTCCAGGAATAGCTGGTACACCAATTGAAGTATTTCAGCTAACAGATGCTGCCCTAGATGTGCTCACCAAGTTGTGCCAAGAAATCTGGAGAACGACCACTTGGCCAATTGACTGGAAGAGATCTATATTTGTTCCCTTTCTGAAGAAGGGTGACCCAACTGAGTGTGGAAACTACAGAAAAATAGCATTGATTTCATATGCAAGCAAGATTCTACTGAAGATGATCCAAAAATGACTGGAACAGCACATCAGCAGAGAATTGCCAGAAGTCCAGGCTGGGTTT
>NW_006399984.1:4099915-4102313 GCF_000299155.1 Elephantulus edwardii | reverse complement strand
GATCTATTAACAATCTGTGTTATGCAGATGATACAACCCTGCTTGCTGAAACTGAGGAGGACCTCATGCACTTGCTGCAGAGGGTCAAGGACTGTAGCCTTCAGAATAGACAGAGGCTGAATGTCAAGAAAACAAGGATACTCACTACTGCACCAATTGGTGGCATCAGGATGGATGGTGAAGAGATTGAGATTGTTCACAGCTTCAGTTTGCTCGGCTCCACGGTCAACACTCTTGGCACCAACACTTAGGAAATAAAAAAACGTATTGTGATGGTAAAGTCTGCTGTTAGGGACCTCTCTAAAGTACTGAAGAGCAACGGTGTCTCTCTGGAGACTAAGGTACGCCTGATACAGGCCATGGTCTTTGCAATCTCTTGTTATGCATCAGAGAGTTGGACCATTGTCCAAGAAGGACAGAAGGACAATTGATGCCTTTGAGCTGTGGTGCTGGAGAAGAGTATTGAATGTAGCATGGACTGCCAGGAAAACAAACAGATTTATCCCGGAGAGGGTTAAACCAGGCTGCTTCTTGGAGGCAAGGATTCTGGGGCTTCATCTGACATACTTTGGGCATGTTGCAAGGAGGGACAGGTCCTTTGAGAGGGACATCATGCTTGGGAGGGTGGATGGACGGCGCAAGAGGGGAAGACCCTCTATGAGATGGATTGATTCAGTGACTGGGGTAATCGGGATGGGTGTGTCAGGGGCAGTGAGATTGGCACAGGATAGAGCAGGATTTAGGGCTGTTGTACATAGGGTTGCTATGAGTCGCCAACAACTCGACGGCACATAACAACAATAACAAACAACAGCCACTAATGTCACAAAATCCTGCTGAAGATTATCCAGAAATGACTGGAATAGTACATGGACAGAGAACTACCAGAAATACAAGCTGGGTTTGAAAGAGGTTTTGGCACTAGAGGTATATTGCCAGTGTCAGAATCAAATGGGAATCCCAGAACACTTGATTGTGAAGCAGTCCTCAGAACAGAGCAGAGAAATGCTTCATGATTCAGAATCATAAAGCAGTGTGTGAGGGATGCATCCTGTTTCCTTTTCAATCTATATGCCGAACAGATCATTTGGGAAGCAGGGCTTTATAAGGAGGAATGTGGCATCAGAATTGGAGGAAGAGTCATCAACAACCTACATTGTGCTTATGACACAGCCTTGCTCGCTGAAACTGAAGCGGACCTAAAGTGCATGCTGCAGAAGGTCAAGGACTGCAGTCTTCAAAATGGATTGGAGCTCAACATCAAGAAGACAAGGATTCTCAGCACTGGACCAATTGGTCTCTGATAGATGTAGAAGAGATTGACGTTGTTAACAATTACCGCTTGCTCAGCTCCACAATCAACACTCTTGGCACCAGCAGTCAGGAAATCAAAAAACGAATTGCATTGGGAAAATCTTTTGTCAGTGACCTTTCCAAAGTACTAAAAAGCAACGGTGTTGGCCTACAGATTAAGGTGTGCCTAATCCAGGCCATGATTCTCACAAATACTTGCTATGCATTGGAAAGCTGGACAGTGACTAAAGATGAAGAATTGATGCCGGATTGTGGTGCTGGAGAAAAGTCTTGAACATATCGTGTACTGCCAAGGAAACAAATAGGTCTGTCTTGCAGAAAGTGAAACCAAGTTTCTCCTGGGAGGCTAGGATTTTGAATCTCCATCTCACATACTTTGGGCACATTGCTAGGAGAGACTGGTCCTTGAAAAAGGACATCATGCTCAGAAGGGTGGAGTGACAGCACAGAAGAGGAAGACCCCTAATGAGGTGGACTGATGTAGTAACTGGGGCAATGAGTGTTGGTGTATCAGAATTAATGACTCTGGCTCAGGACAGGGCAGACTTCAGCGATGCTTTACACTGGGCTGCTATGGGTCACAGGTGACTTGATGGCACATAAGAACAAAAGCAGTCTTCATGGATAATATCCTGATGTCATCTCACAACTCACCTGGTCTTAAAACATTAGTGTTGAATGCTTCTAACCTATTCTTAAGATGATTTTGAAACTCAGGTAGAAAAAAATTAAGATAAAATTTGGGTTCTTGTGGATTAGGTTTTATTTTCGTTGGTCTCAGTTTGAACTTGCAAATGAATAATTGATTGTTTGACACACAGTCTACCCCAGCCTGATTTTTACTGGTAATATTGAGGTTGCCCAGTGATTCCTTCCACAGCTGTAGTCAGTCTGATTTCTATGCAATTTATCAGATGGGGTCTATAAATGTAAAGTTGCCATTTGTGGTGGTGGTGGTTTTTTTTAAACAGGTACTGAAGATTATCCAAAAAATGACTGGAACAGTACATCAGCAGAGAACTGCCAGAAGTCCAGGCTGGGTTTAGAAGGGGTCATGGTACTAGGGATATTGTAGCTGATGTTA
>NW_006399984.1:4096557-4098780 GCF_000299155.1 Elephantulus edwardii | reverse complement strand
GCACAGGATAGAGCAGGGTTTAGGGCTGTTGTACATAGGGTCGCTATGAGTCGCAAACGACTCGACGGCATATAACAACAACAACAACATTTGCAATTTAAAAAATCACTGAAAATACAAATTCTATTTTTTTCCAGCCTCATTTCTGTCAACAAGTCCATACTTCCAAACTACTATTCTTTCTTTGTTGTTTCTAATTTTTTCACTACAGTCACCAATTATCATTAATCCATCTTGTTTGCATAGTCAGTTTTAGACTACAAGATTTGATAAAAATTTCACTTTCGTCTTTAGCTGTAGGTTTTGTTGTTGTTATGTGCCGTTGAGTTGCTTGCGACTCATAGCGACCCTATGTACAATAGTCCTAAACTCTGCTCTATCCTGTGCCATTCGCATGGCCTCTGACACACCCATCCCTATTACCCCAGTCACTGAATCAATCCATCTCATAGATAGTCTTCCCCTCTTGCGCCGTCCATCCACACTCCCAAGCGTGATGTCCCTCTCCAAGGACCTGTCCCTCCTTGCAACATGTCCAAAGTATGTCAGATGATGCCCCAGAATCCTTGCCTCCAAGAAGCAGCCTGGTTTAACCTTTTCCAGGATGAATCTGTTTGTTTTCCTGGCAGTCCATGGTACATTCAATACTCTTCTCCAGCACCACAGCTCAAAGGCATCAATTCTCCTTCTGTCCTTCCTAGTCATTGTCCAACTCTCGGATGCCTAACAAGTGATTGCAAAGAACATAGCCCATATCAGGCGCACCTTAGTCTCCAGAGTGGCACAATTGCTCATCAGTACCCTGGAGAGGTCCCTAACAGCAGAATTCCCCATGGCAATATGTTTTTTTATTTCCTTGCTACTGGTGTCGAGAGTGTTGACTGTGGAACCAAGCTGACTAAAGTTGTTAACAATCTCACTCTCTTCACCATCCATCCTGATGCTGCCAGTTGGTCCAGTGGTGAGAATCTTTGTCTTCTTGACTTTGAGCCTCAATGCATACTGAAGGCTGCAGTCCTTGTCCCTCTGCAGCGTTTCTGGTCCTCCTCAGTTTCAGGAAGCAGGGTGGTGTCATCTCCATAACGCAGATTGTTAATAGATTTTCCACTAATCCTGGAGAAAAACCACTTGGCCAACTGACTGGAAGAGATCTATATTTGTTCCCATTCCAAAGAAGGGTGACCCAACAGAGTGTGGAAACTACAGAAAAATATCATTGATTTCACATGCAAGCAAGATTTTGCTGAAGATTATCCAAAACGACTGGAACAGCACATCAGCAGAGAACTGCCAGAAGTCCAGGCTGGGCTTAGAAGGAGTCGTGGTACTAGGGATATTGTACCTGATGTTAGATGGTTCTTAGCTGAAAGCAGGGAGTAACGGAAGAATATCTATCTGTGTTTCATTGATTATGCAAAGGCGTTAGACTGTGTGGATCATAATGGGAATCCCAGAACACTTGATCGTGATAATGCAAAACCTATACTTGGACAAAGATACAGGCATCAGAACAGAGTAGGGAAACACTGCATGATTCAAAATTGGGAAAGCTTCACTCCAGGGATGTGACCTCTCTCCATAGGTTTTCAACCTGTATGCAGAACAGATTATCCGTGAGGCTGGGCTCTAGCTGTAGGAGCATCTATTTAAACGATAGTCATATTAATAGGTTTTTCTTGTATGTGTATGAATAATATCTTATCACTTACAATATTGCGCTTCAGGATAGAACTTGAAATTGACTTTTTTACTATGAATGCAACACCATTCTTCTGGTTTTTTTTATTCCCAGCATAGTATACCATTTGATTCTCTGATTCAAAATGGCCAAGGCTAGTCTTTCTCATCTCATTAATGCCTAGAATGTTTATGTTTCTGACTTCTATTTCATTTCTCACAGTTTCTAGTTTTCCAGTATTGGTGTTTTGTACATTATATGTTCCAATTACTAAAGGATTTCGCCACAGTTTGTCTTCATTTTTATTGCCTTCCAGTCGGGCTCTTTCTCTAATACTATAACTATCCATGTTCCTCTATTATTCGTAGGTTTTTCAAGACCTATTATTCAAAAAGTGGATGGCCTATCCTGCTTCCTAGTCTGTTTTAATTTGGGAGCTCTAATAAAACCTACAGAACAATCTCACTGATTTCACATGCAAGCAAGATTTTACTGTAGATTATCCAAAAACGACTGGAACAGCACATCAACAGAGAACTACCAGA
>NW_006399984.1:4081895-4095512 GCF_000299155.1 Elephantulus edwardii | reverse complement strand
GGCACAGGACAGAGCGGAGTTTAGGGCTGTTGTACATAGGGTCGCTATGAGTTGCAAGCGACTCGATGGCACATAACAACAACAACAATAAAACCTCTCCACCATGTGTAACCTTTGTGGTATTGGATTCACCAGTGGCATAGTTTTCAGCATCACAGGACCCACAAGTTATTTCTGAAAAGCAAACTGATAGATAAGTGCTGTACTAATTAGAACAAGGTATTACACAAATAGAAAAAAACTGACAATTTAGTGATGTGCCTCAAATGGCAAATCAGTTTTCACACAAGGCCTAAGGATCACAGTCTCGAAGGACCACCCAGCAGTTAAGAACAAAGGTCCTGGTGCAACCACTGTGGAAGGAGTATGGCGCTTTCTCAAAAAGTTGCTAATATAGATACCATTTGACCCAGCAATTCCACTACTTGGGAGTATACCTCAAAGAGACTATAACTGACATCCAAGCAGATATGTGCACACCCATATTTATCACGGCTCTGTTCACAGTAGCAACCTGGAAACAATCTTAGTGTCCATCAACAAACAAATGGATAGAGTAGCTGTGGTATATTCACACAATGTAACACTACGCTGCATTGAAAACTAAGGAACTCATGCAATATTATTCAAAATGGGTGACCCTGGAAGACATTATGCTGAGTTAAGTATCTCAGTCAGAAAAGGACAAATACTGCATGGTGGCACTGTTGTAAAACAGGACTGACATTGGGGTTGGGGAGAGACTGAGAAAGATGGGTTAAATAACAGATGAGGGAGAAAAGTGTTTAAAAGGGATGTGTGATTAGGTATTTTTGTCATGACACGAGTCCAGAGTGAAGGCTGCATAGTGGAGTGGACCTGGACGAAGGGATTGTAAAATAATGAAAGAATTTTTCTTTTACTTTTCCAAGAGGGTAGTGTACTATGGGGGAGTGTTGGGAGGGGAGAAAAGTGCAGCAATGAATGAATGGAAATCCAAAGTCTCTGTAAATTTTCATTGAAATTAATAATGTTGTTGTTGTTGTTATGTGCCGTTGAGTCGCTTGCAACTCATAGCAACCCTATGTACAACAGCCCTAAACTCTGTTCTGTCCTGTGTCAATCTGTCTCCAACACGCCCATCCCGATTGCTTCAGTCACTGAATCAATCCACCTCATAGATGGCCTTCCCCTCCTGTGCTGTCCCTCCACCCTACCAAGCATAATGTCCCTTTCCAAGGACTGGTCCCTCCTTACAATATGTCCAATGTATGTTAAACGAAGCCTCAGAATCCTTGCCTTCAGGGAGCCGCCCTGTTTAGCCCTCTCCAGGATGAATCTGTTTGTTTTCTTGGCAGTCCAGGGTACATTCAATACTCTTCTCCAGCACCACAGCTCAAAGACACCAATTCTCCTTCTATTCTCCTTAGTCACTGTCCAACTCTCTGATGCATAACAAGTGATAGCAAAAACCATGGCCTGTATCAGACGCATCTTAGTCTCCAGAGTGACACCATTGTTCTTCAGTACTTTGGATATGTCCCTAATAGCAGACTTTCCCATGGCAATACGTCTTTTCATTTCCTGGCCACTGGTACTGAGAGTGTTGACTGTGGAGCCAAGCAAACTAAAGCTGCGAACAATCTCAGTCTCTTCACCATCCATCCTGATGCTGCCATTTGGTCCAGTGGTGAGAAATTAAAAGAAAGAAAAAAAAAAACCCGAAACCCAAAGAGGGAAAAAGAAAAAGAACAAAGGTCCACCTTCTAGATCCTAATTGCTTTAAACAAAAGACTCCCTAACTGACTATGATGACAAAAACCCATCTACCAGCTCCTTATTGCTTTAAATAACAGGCTTCCAACCCTCAAGTGACCTTTTTTTTAACTGTATAGCACTGACTTTTAAACATTTTTTCTCTATTTTATTTATCAAATTCAAATGCAAATTTGAACAAATTCTTTTCCCCACCTATCAAATTGTATAACCCAGTGATCAAATTGTACAACCCAATGATCCACCTTCCCACTGCACATTCACATCCCTCTGCTTCCAGCCTCTCCCACCCCTCCTGGATCCTTATACTCATTCTACAATAACGGTTTTATACAGTATTTATCGTTATGGGACTGAGTTAGTTCACTGAGCATAATGCTCTCCAGTCCCTCCCAAGTTAGGTAATCATTTACAAAGTTATTGCTCCTGCGTGCATAGCATTCCATTGTGTGAATGTACCATAATTTCTCAATCCATTCGTTTGTACTTGGGCATTTGAGCTGTTTCCGTGTTCTTGCAATGGTGAATAATGCTTCTATGAACATTGGTGTACAAATCTCAGTTTGTGCCTCAGTTCTCATATTCTCAGGGTATATTCCAAGTAGTGGAATAGCAAATAAAACCTACCTTCTGGATCCTAACTGCTTTAAATAAGAGGCTCCCAGCACAAAACAAATCATTAATCACAAATACATGAATTTAGGGTCCTAAATGCTTTGAACAAGAGTCTCCCAGTCCCCAACTGGCTTTTAATAAAATTTAGAAAAGACCTACTTTCCAGATCCCTACTTCTTTAAACAAAAGACTCCAAGCCTCGAACCAGCTTAAAAAAAACCCTCAGCTTCTACATTATCCCAACTGCTTTAAAGAAGAAATAAGGCAGGAGATCAAATGATAGACTTCTGTACAATCAATGATTTATTCATTGCAAATATATATTATTGTTGTTGTTATTGTTATGTGCTTGTGAGTCACTTGGGACTCATAGCCACCCTGTTTACAACAGCTCTGAACCTGCTCTATGCCAAGCCATCCTTACTGTTTCTGATACACTTATACCCATTACCATATACACTGAATAAATCCCATCTTTCACTGTCCCTCTACTCTCCCAAGCACGATGTCCCTTTTCAAGGACTGGTCCCTCCTTGCAACATGCCCAAAATATGTCAGATGGAGCGTCAGAATCTTTGCCTTAATGGAGCAACCTGGTTTCACCTTCTCCAAGACGAACCTGTTTGTTCTCTTGCAGTCCATGGTATATTCAATTCTCTTCTCCAGCACCACAGCTCAAAGGCATCAGTTCTCCTTCTACATCCCTAGTCATTGTCCAGCTTTCTGAGGTATAGAAAATAACTTTGAAGATCACAGCCTGGATCAGGAGCACCTTAGTCTCCAGATTAACATCTTTGTCCTTTGCTACTCTGGAGATGTCCCTGACAGCAGACTTTCCCAATGCAATTTGTCTTTTTATTTCCTGGCTGTTGGTTGTGAAGCCAAGCAAACTGAAGCTGTTAAAAACCTCAATCTCTTCACCACCTGTCATTATGCTTCCAATCAGCCCAGTGGTAAGAATCTTTGTTTTCTTGATGTTGAACTTCAATCCATATTTAAGGCTGCAGTCCTTGAATTTTTGCAACAAATACCTTTTATAAGAAACAAAAATACAGAGTTTACACATGAATTTCACCTGATAATATGCACAGAAATCAGATTGATTACGTCTATGGAAGGAATCATTGGAAAAGTGAAACAGCAGTGAAGAGTAGGCCAGGTGCTGCTGATTGCAGCACAGACCATCAACTACTCCTATACAAGTTCAAATTAAAGCTCAAGAAGGTCAAATCAAATCCACAGGAACAAAAATTTGACCTTTAGTTTATCCCACCTGAATTGAAAAATTCAGGAACCAACTCAGGAACAAGTTCGAGACCTTGAACACTAATGAGCAGATTAGGTGTGAGATGATATTAATAATAATAATTAATTAATAATAATGATAATCCATGAAGAATGCAAAATGTCATTACAAAGACAGAAGGGGAAGAAGAGATCAAGATAGATGTAAGAAGAGACTCAATACTGCATTAGAACGCTGAGAAGGGAAGAAATCTAGAAGTTGGACAGAAGATTTCAAAAGACAGAATGGAAAGACAAAGCAAAGTATTATAATGAAATGTGCAAAGAGATGGAATCAGAAAAGCAAAAGGGCTGAAATCGCTTGGCATTTCTTTATTTGTTTCATTTTAATTGTGATTTTAGTGAGTGTTTACAAAAAGTTAGATATTCATTCATTCATGGTTGTACTTTTATCCCCTCTCCTTACCTTTTCCCTCCCTCAGTTCACTGTTTTTTCTAATATTGATTAATTGTTGGACAATTACCCACCCCCAGTCTTTGCAATTTACACAGTGAATCCTAAGCAGCACTAAAAACAATTAAACTAATAAAATATTACACAACAAATACTGCATAGCACTACTGTTATAAAGCAGGTTTCACATGGGGAGTTGGGAGAATAGTATAAGAGTGGATACATAATTAACATTGCATTGGAACAAATAAAAGACAAGTGTTTAAAAGGAATATATGATTAGTCATTATACATACACTTAGCATGTCTTCTGTCCTCTCCCCTCCCCTCCCCTCTCCTCTCCTCTCTTTCATGCCAGCAGTTAGGAAAGAAGCACACCTCCAGGCTCCGGGCCATGCCCACCCTTGGGTTTGTTTACTTCCACCCTTTGCAGAATACTTGAAAATAAAAAAAATAACACTTTATAGTGTTTATAGTGTTTATACTCTCCACATCTGGCAGTACAAAAACTATGTACAAAGTGTTTCATCACCTTAAAATAGAACTGGGAAGGGAGAATACAACACAGGCTTAATCTCTGTGGCCATTTTCATAAAAACTCTAGCAAAATAGTCTTCTTCCAAATGAAATCTAGAGAACCACCATCCAGTTATGTGCATGTCACAGTGTGCGTGAGCACAGCGGTCGTGCACGGGCTCTGTGGGGGCACCAAGATCACATGGGGTCTGAGGTGGCCTTCTGGGTACTGTTCCTGCAGGATAAAGGCTCCAGGCCATGGAAAAACAAGAAGGAATCGGCCTGTGGGGACCAGTGGCTATGCTGAGGACAGAGGAGAAATGACGTTTTTATTGCTTTGCAGCTCCTGGCCCCGGGTCTCTGGGAAGCCCAGGAAGCAGAGTGCACCAGGGCCAGTGGAAGACCATGCAGCCCTCCAGGTCTGAGATGAGCCGTCCCTGGTCTTTTGGAGACTCCCCTTGTGGTCACCCTCAGAGTCTCAGTGGGCACTGTGAAACTCTCGCCTCCTTCACTGCCAAATGGTGTGTCCCTACCACACAGGTTGGTGCCACTGGCTCGTGTCCCAATCCCGTGGCTGCCTACATCTGGCACCGCTTGGCAACAGGGGCTGGAGGGGTTGATGTTGGTCATCAGGACCTTGTCAGTGACGCGGCTGTGCTTCCGCTTGTCCACCCCTTCCTTGGATCCCAAGTCTGAGGAGGTCTTCTCTTTCTCTTTGCTGGACTTCGGCACGACTTTCACCAAGCCTCCTGAAGAGGAAAACACATCATCAGCCCCGTTGTGGGGTCCACTTCCTCTTCTTTCATCTCTTCCTCAATGACCACTTTTCCTTCCCAGACCTCCTGGACGATCCCCTCTAGAAGGATGAAGTTCCTCTCTGGATTGGGAAAGGGAGGGATCACGGATTCATTCATGTCATCGTACATAGTACTCAAGTGGTCCCAAATGACCTTGGGTGGGACCTACCGGCCTATGTTCTGGCTGAACTTGTCCCGGATACAAATCATGTGGAAATGTCGGTTCAAACCAACTGGCTTGTGACCCAGCATGGCGTGGAAGAGGCACATCTCCACCTCCAGGCTCCACACCACCGTCTCCTCGGCCTGGCTGGTAGCCACCTCTCCCGGGCCCTTGTCGCCTGCAGCACCAGCACCTCGCCACCCCCATGGCCCGCAGCCATGCTGACCAGGAGAGAGGAGGCCTTCCTACGCCCACTTAGCATTTCTTAAGCTGAAGAACAAGTTCAAGCCTCAAATTGCAATTCATAAGGATGATCCAGGAAGCATTACAAGAAGAAGGACAGAGTATACAGAGACACTGTAACAAAAAGAACTGATTGACCCAGAAGAATTTCATTAAAAAACATGATCAAGAGCATTAACATTACTGGTAAGTATATTCATTTTCTCCTGGACACAGAGCCTACTAATTGGTCCTAAAAGCCTTCTGAGGTCCCAACTCTTCTCACTATCTCTTAGTTGTTGGAATGGATGGAAAACCTCATAAGCAGTTCCTTACTTCACCTCTACCTTGCATGTGAACTTCCGAGTTGTAAAACAGCCCAGGGGTAGATGGAATTTGCTCCAGGACTTAAGAAGCATAAATGACATAGCTGAGCCTCTACATCTTGTGGTTCCTAACCTGTACACTATAATAGACAAAGTGCTGGTCTATAGGCCTTTTATTATAAGAACCACCTTCCCTCTGTAACTTGATTTGTGCCACTACTAGAACCTCTACTCAGAATATTATTGCTTGTTAAGTTTTGACTCATGCACTTTTAACTTGTTAGTTAAATTTGTGTCTTCTAGATTGCAACACCTCCATGATACATCTTCAAGGATATGAACATGTACGGCTAAGCACAATTAATAACAGTGCATCTAAATTCCAAAATCAATCTCCATAATAGTCTATGTGTTTCCTACTGCCAAAGGGGCCCTTTAGAGTAGTGAGAGAAGATCTTCACCCTGAAACCCACAGTGTCCCTTTTCAGCAGGAAGTGGCTAAGAGAATACGCCATCTCCTTTTCCTTATGAATCAGGGTGACGTCTCTCTCAGGGAGGAGTGATAGGGAATGGCAAAGGACACACTGACAAAGGAGATTAATCAGAACTGACTTTGACAAGCACTGTGGCAATTGGATAATTAAAACAGACATTCGGATGGCGGGGGAAGAAGAACAAACTGGGGAGGAGGGTAGAGAGAACAGTGCAGCTCTGTATTCTCTTTGTCACTGTAGAGAAATCCAACTGATTTTTGTATGTTGATCTTGTATCTTGCTACTTTGCTGAATTGGTCAACCATGTCCAATAGTTTTCTTGCTGAGTCTTTAGGGTTTTCCAAGTGTACTATCATATCATCTGCATAGAGAGATAATTTTACCTCCTCTTTGCCAATTTGTATACATCTTATTTCCTTCTCTGGTTTTATTGCTATTGATAAGACTTCTAATACAATATTGAATAGGAGAGGTGATAGTGGGCATCCTTGCCTAGTTCCTGTTCTCAAAGGGAATTCCTTTAATCTCTCTCCACTGAGAAGAAAAGAGAAACAAGGTAGGAGACATCTCACTCCCTGATTTCAAATCCTATTACACTGTCGTGGTGGTCAAGACAGCATGGTACTGGTACAATGACAGACACATAGATCAGTGGAATAGAATTGAGAACCAGGAAATCAGCCCATCTACCTATGGTCAACTGATTTTTGACAAGGAGATGAAATTGGTTAAGGGGGGAAACAACAGCCCTTTTAACAAATGGTGTTGGCAAAATTGGAAAACTATCTGCAGAAAACTCAAGCAAGATATACACCTCCACACACAAAAACAACTCAAAGTGGATCAAGGGTCTAGGACTAAAACCAAGGACTATACACTTCATTAGAGAAAAGCTTTGAAGAACTCTAGAAGCCCTAATCCACCACAAAAACAGTCTTCCAAGCACCCTGAAAAACCTATAACCAGGAGAGGGTAAAATAGACAAATGGGACCTTCTAAGATTAAAATCCCTATGCACATTGAAAAACTTTTCTAGCAGGGTAAAAAGGGAAGCCACAGACTGGGAAAAGTTATTTTGTAATGACATGTCAGATAAGGAACTTATATCTAGAATATATAAAATACTTGAGCACCACAAGAAGATAAAGAAAAAGAAAAACAACCCAATTGAAAAATTTGCACAGGATATCAACAGACACTTCACCAAAGAAGACATTCAGATGGCTAACAAGCACATTAAGAAATGTTCAAAATCCCTAGCTCTAAAAGAGATGCAAATCAAAACAACTATGAAATATCATCTCACCCCAGTAACAATAGCAAAATTTAACAGAACAGCAAACAGCAAATGTTGGTGAGGTTGCAGAGAAACGGGAACCCTTATTCACTGTTGTTGGAAGTGTAAAATGGTGTAACCACTATGGAAGGCAGTATGGCGCTTTCTCAAAAAGTTGGAAATAGAAATAACGTTTGACCTAGCAATTCCACTACTGCGTATATACCCTAAAGAAACTAGGACTGCCACCCAAGCAGATATATGCACACCCATGTTTATTGCAGCTTTGTTCACAATAGCAAAGAGTTGGAAACAATCCAAGTTCCCCTCAACAAACAAATGGATAGAGAAGCTGTGGTATATGCACACAGTGAATACTATGCTGCATTAAAAAACAAGGAACTCATAAAATATTATACAAAATTGGTGACTCTGGAGGACATTAAGCTGAGTGAAATATCTCAGTCACAAAAGGACAAATATTGCATAGTGCCACTGTTGCAAAGTGGGATGACCTCAGGATTCGGGGGAAACTAAGAGAGGATAAATAATGTATACTGCATTGAAATAAATAAGGGAGAGAACTGTTTAGAAGGAATATATGATTAGGTATTATTGCCATGATAAGAGTCCAGAATCAAAACTGCATAGTAGAGTGGACAGCGGGTGGGGGTGATTGCATAACAATGAAAGAATTTTTTTTCTTTCTTTTGAAAGAGAAAAATGAACTGGGGGGAGGCGTTGGCAGGGAGGTAAATGTGCAACAATGAATGAATGGAAATCCAAAGTATGTTAACTTTCATTAAAATAAAAAATATATATTATTAAATATTATATAGAATATTTTTAAAAGGACAAGGACAAAATTATAATATCTGATACCTTTGAGTAATAAATAAAATAATTTGGAACAAAAACAAAACAAAACAAAAAGATTGGAGGAAGAGTCATCAACAAACCTCATAATACTGTTTACTCAATCTTGCTTGCCGAAATTAAGAGGAACTGAAGCATTTGCTGCAGCAAGTAGGCTTCAGTATGGGTCAACATCAGGAAAACAAAGATTCTTACCACTGGGTGGATTGACAACATGATAGACAGTGAAGAAATTGAGATTGTTAATAGCTTCAGCTTGCTTGGCTCCATAGTCAACACTCTTTTTTTTTCCTTCTTTCATGATTCATATTTTATTGGTTGTTGTAAGGGCCAGTACAGAGACATTATGAAAACTTGTACACAATTCTTAAAATGCACGTACCAAAATTCTAAAAAGCCATGTAGTTATACTTCTTTTCTAAATTCCAGTGACCTTCCAGCTTTAAATTTGGAGAAAAGTTTTCATAAAGAAGAAAATAACTCTCTAAGAGAGATGCAAATCAAGACAATTATGAGATATCATCTCACACCAGGAAGACTAGCAAAATTTTTAAAAAAATTTTATTAGTTTTAATGAACATTTACAGAGATTTTGGGTTTTCATTCATTCATTGTTGCACTGTTTTCTCCACCCTCATCCCCATTTCGCTCTTCTTTCCCGCCCCCCCCCCATGTCTGTCACAGGGCTGTGGTGGGGGCTGAGGTGTGTGGAAGCAAGGGACTAGGGGGGTAAGGAGCGCAGGGCTTGGACACTACCACCAAAGGTGGGGGTGGGGCTTGGGCGCTGCTGGTTGTTTATGCAGCAGCACCCTGTGTGTCGGGGGTCACACAGGTGTGGGCTGCAGGGGGGTCGCACAGTGGCGGGTAGTCTTCGCTCCTCTGGAGTTCCGCGGTGGATGTCTGACTATTGCTCTTCCTGGGTCTCTTCCCGGCCCATCTGGCGGCGGAACTCCGTCTCTAGTGGTGGAACTCCGTCTCTGACCAGACTAGCAAAATTTAACAGAACAGCAAGCAGCAAATGATGGTGAGGTTTTGGAGAGACTGGAACCTTTATTCACTGTTGGTGGCAGTGTAAAATGGTGCAAACACTGTGGAAGGTGGTGTGGCGCTTTCTCAAAAAGGTGCAAATAGGGGAGCCCTGGTGGCCTAGTTGCAAGGAGCTGCAACTACAATCCCAGAGGTGCACGGTTCGAATCCATCAGATGCTCTGCCGGGGAAGGAGGGACAATCTCCTCCTGTACCAGTCAGATGTGATTTGACAGTACGCTCACAGAAAAATAATAAAATTAACAAAAAAATTTAAGAAAAAAAAAGTTGCAAATAGAGATACCATTTGACCCAGCATTTCCACTACTGGGAATATACTCTAAAGAGACTATAACCACCATCCAAGCAGATATATGAACACCCATGTTTATCACGGCTTTGTTCACAATAGCAAGGAGTTGGAAACAACCTAAGTGCCCATCAACAAACGAATGGATAGAGAAGCTGCGTTATATTCACACAATGGAATACTATGCTCCGTTGAAAAAAAGGAACTCATGCCATATTATTCAAAATGGGTGACTTTGGCGGACATTATGCTGAGTGAGATATCTTAGTCACAAAAGGACAAACATTTCATGGTGCCACTGTTGTAGAATGGGACTGACATCAGGGTTGGGGAAAGAATGAGAAAAACTGGATGAATTATGTATTCTGCATTGAAACGGATGAGGGAGAAAACAGTTCAAAAGCAATATATTATAGGGTAGTATGATTACCATAAGAGTCCGGAATGAAGGTTGCAGAGTGGAGTATACTCAGAGCGGGATGGTGGGGGGAGTGTATACCAATGAAGGAATTTTTCTTTTACTTTTCAAAAAGAAGAGCGAACGGTGGGGGTGGGGGGGGCAGGGAGGAAAGTGCAACAATGAATGAATGGAAATCCAAAATATCTCTAAATGTTCATTGAAATTAATTTTAAAAATTAAAAAAAGAAGAAAATAAGTACCAATATCTTCAATTGTTGATAAACAGTCACATCATTAAGTCCCACTAATTCACAATTTATTGTCACACACACTACACATTCAAATTTCAACCATTCACAGCACATAACAAAGATATTAGGAAAACTGGACTACCAAGACCAAAGATGCCATCCACACAGTTCTGACAGGGAGAAAGCCATGAAGAGGGAGTGGTTATGATTAAGAAGAAATTTTATTAAACAATGTTCTAATTTAAGTATCTAAAAAACATGGAAAATACACTTAATTTAAAATGTTCAAGTCATAAAGTGCATTACTCTGACTCCATATTGTCATAAAGTATGTTATGTATTATAGGATATAAAAACTGTCCCCTTTTCCCACTGACATCCAAAGCCTCCCCCACAATTTTAATATCCCACATTCTCTGATTGTACCAAAAAATGAACAACCATTAAATGACCTCTTAAAAACAAAACAAAACAAAAAACACTTAAAAATGGGATGAAGTGGGATTTCCTTCTTAATGTTTCTAGAGCTACTAAAAAACTTGCATTTACAAAATAGTTGATAAAAATATTCCTCTGGATTGTACAAAAAAGGAGATACAGGGACCACTGATAAGACATGGTAGACAAATATTAATCAGATTTGGCTGCTTTTTCTCCTACTTCATCTCTTCGTTTTTAGTTTCTTCATTTTCTGCAGGTAGATCTTCTTTGGTTTCTTGGTTAGCCACTTCAGATTGTTTTCCCTATGCTCCCTTTCCCCCTTTTATTTGCAATCTTCTGTCAGAAGACTTCTCCTTTCCATTTTTGCAGGTGGGGATGAAAGTCTCGCTGATCTCCGCTTGGGCTCGTCCTTCACTGCCCCTTTGGGAGGGAATGTTGGCAGCAGGAAGGGCTCATGCCGGGGGGCCTTTGGGCCACAGAGGCGCACATAAAGCCGTCACGAAGCTGGGTTGCTCTGGCACTGCGTCTCCACCCACCACCAGGCTTCTGGGACCCTCGGTGGGGACAGAGAGAACCCCATAGTCAACACTTTTAGTACCAGTAGCCAGAAAATCAAAAGACGAATTGCATTTGGAAATCTGCTGTCAGGGACCTCTCCAGAGTATTTAAGAGCAACAATGTCAGTCTGGAGTCTAAGGTGCCATGATCTTTGCAGTTAACTTGCTATATATCACAAAGCTGGACAATGATTAGGGCTGATAGAAGAGGAATTGGTTTCTTTGGGTTGTGGTGCTGGAGAAGAATATTGATTATATCATGGAATGCTAGGAGAGTAAATAGGTTCGTTCTGGAGAGGGTGAAACCAAGATGCTCCTTGGAGGCAAGGAGCTCTGTCTGACATACTTTGGGCATGTTGCAAGGAGGGACCAGTATTTGGAGAGCATGGAAGGGTGGAGGGATAGAACAGGAGAAGAAGACCTTAGATGAGATAGATTGACTCAGTGACTGGTGTAATGAGGGAAGGTGTGTCAGAGATGATGTTGTTGGCTCATAATAGAGCAGGGTTGAGAGCTGTTTTACATAGGATCTCTATGAGTCCCAAGCAACTCAATAACACATAACAACGTCAACAACAATAATTGCTTTAAAGACTACTAGTCCCCAACCTATAGTTCATCAAATTAAAAAGACCACATTCTAGATTCCAGCTACTTTAAACTAGAGGTTCCCAGGCCTAACCCACTGTTAATCACAATGGCCCACCTACTTGGTCTTAATTGAGATTTTATTTATTTATTTATTTTAAAGTTTTCGGGAGAACCAAGATGGCAGCGGAGGCAGAGACAATGTGTTGAGCTGCGGGAGCAGCGGACCACTTGGAGGAGGGCCACTATGGCCTTCTACAGACTTCTGTATATTGATAATTGAACAGTTAAACAGTTGATGACTGGTCTTTGGTGAGGATCAAGGCTCAACAACAGGAATTCAAGGATTCCCAGGGAGGAATGGGTGAGTCCCGCGGCTCCCAGGCCCCTGCTGCTGAGCCCACACCACTGCTGCAGCTCCATGGAGCTCCCACTGCTGGAACCCGGGGAATCCCTCACCCAGCATAGATGGTGGGCACTGGGCCTCTCCGAGACTGGTGCTGCAGAGCCGCCACACTGCCACAAAGTGGTCTTGCTCTGGGGAGAATTCTTAGAGCCAAGATGGCAGGGGCAGGAGATGCAGCCGCCTGCAGGTTTGGGTTTCCTTGGACAGGCAGGAGAAGAAAATCACCGATACAATGGATTGATAAAAGTCACTGTGAGTTGTCTACTTGAGGACACTTAACAGTGGCAGCATGTTCAAGAGGACTGACATCCTAAATGCACCACTGTTTAGACCTGGGGGGAGTCTGTTCACAAATCTCCGGTTCCCTTTGCTATTTATAAAGGGGGAGGGCAGTGACACCTACTTAAAATTACAGTATGACCACTTATGGGGGGGGTGTGAAAGTAGCAGTACTGGAATTGGGGACGCTGTCCCTGGCCACATAGTAAACAGTCAGGTGAGGGGTCCAGCCTGGGGTGGAGGCAGTTGGTGAGGAGTATGCCAGCCAGCCCCTGGGGGGTGTTGTCCTGCTCGGGGCGAGCCATTTTCAGCCTCTGGCCCAGGGCGCTCCATCTTCGGCCCCCAGCCCGCAGCATGCCATCTTCGGCCCTCGGCTCAGGGCGAGCTGTCACGGCCCTCAGGGTGAGCTCCTCAATCCCCAGGTTGTGCCATCTGACCCCTGGGTGGGGAAAAAAATGCCTGGGGTATTCAGAGAATTTTATCTAGGCTACTTTCCACCACCCTCTCCCCCAGTAAACCTTAAAGTAACACCCCCAAAGCCCTTCTATTTGTAGCTCACAAGTTTGTTCTCTCTAGGTTTGCTCCCTTTCCTATAGGTAACCTTAACACTGAGTTTTACT
>NW_006399984.1:4070159-4080965 GCF_000299155.1 Elephantulus edwardii | reverse complement strand
ATAATATTGAATGAGTTCCTTGTTTTTCAATGCAGCATAGTATTCCATTGTGTGAATATACCACAGCTTCTCTACCCATTCGTTTGTTGATGGGCACCTGGGTTGTTTCCAACTCCTTGCTATTGTGAACAGAGCTGCGATAAATATGGGTGTGTGTTCCCAATAAAATTTTTTAAAAAGTTTTAATTTATACTTATTTACTTACATAGTTCAAATACATTTTCCCCCACACTCGACCTTTCCCATTTTCTTTACACAACCATTCCTCTACCCTTCAAATTGTGCAACTCTGTGATTTCTCCCCTGCACATCCTCATCCATTTGCTCCTACCCTTCCTCCCTTGGATCCTGGTGCACATTTTACTAGTTATCTTTGTTTTTACAATAATGGTCTTATATAGTATTTGTCTTTGTGGGACTTAATTAGTTCACTTAGCATAATGCTCTTCAGTCCTTCCCGAGTTAAACAATGATTTTCAAAATCATTGCTGCTGCCTACTGTGTAGTATTCCAACATGTGAATGTACTGTAGTTTCTCAATCCATTCGATAGTGAGTGGGCATTTGGGTTTTCTCCATGTTCTTGACGATGAATAATGCTACTATGAATATTGGTATACAAATCCCCATTTGTGCCACAGTTTCAATTTTCTTGGGGTATGTTCTAAGCAGTGGAACAGCTGAGTCATGGAATTTTTATGCTCAGCTTTTTGAGCAAATGCCAATCTGCCTTCCAGAGTGATTGGACCATTTTACAGTCCCACCAACAGTGTATAAGAGTTCCTATCTCTCCACAAACTCTCCGACATTTATTATTTGCTGTTCTGTTAAACATTGCCACTGCTGCTGGGGTAAGATGGCATCTCATTGTGGTTTTAATTTGCATCTCTTATTGCCAGTGATTTTGAGCATTTCTTTATATGTCTGTTGGCCACCCAAATACCTTCCTCTGTGAAAATACTTTCCATGTCTTTTGTCCGTTATGTAATTGTGCTATCAGGATTTATCTTGTAAAAGCCCTGTAGGATTCTGTAAACTTTTGATATGAGGCCCTTATCTGACATGTTATTGCCCAATGTTTTCCCCCAGTCAGTACATTTTCATTCTGTTGGGAAATGTTACTGATGTGCACAAGGATTTAATCTTTAGAAGGTTCATTTTTCAATTTTATTTTCTCCAGATTGTGAATTTCTCGCTGTATTTGGCAATCTCCTTTTACCACATGCTAGGCCATCTAAGCTTGATCCCAGTGTGTCTCATCATCTTTATGGGTTTTGACTTTATTCCTAGGTTCTGATCCATATTGAGTTGATTTTTGTTTATGGTGTGAAATGTGGATCCTATTTCAGCTTTCTGCAAATTGCAGTCCAGTTTTGCCAGCATCATTTGTTGAAGAGGTTGTCATTTCCCTATTTGATAGGTTTTATTTCCTTGTCAATTAGCTGAATGCAGGGAATACCAGAGGAATGTATATCTGTGTTTCATTGACTATGAAAAGGTGTTTGACTGTGTGGACCATAACAAACTGTGGCTGACTCTGAGAAGAATGGGAATCCCAGAACATTTGATCATGCTAATGCGAAACTTATACTTGGACCAAGAGGCAGTTGTCAGAACAGCGCAGGGAAACACTTCATGGTTCATAATTGGAAGGGCATATGCCAGGGATGTGTCCTATCTCCATACCTTTTCAACCTGCATACAGAACAGATTACTGGGAGGCTGTGCTCTATGAGGAGAAATGTGGGGTCAGGATTGGTAGAAGATTTATTAACAATCTGCATTATGCAGATGACCCAATCCTGCTTGCTAAAACTGAGGAGGACCTGAAACACTTGTTGCAGAGGGTCAAGGACTGCAGCCTTCAATATGGATTGAGGCTCAATGTCAAGAAGATAAAGATTCTCACCACTGGACCAATTGACCGCATCAGTATGGATGGTGAAGAGATTCAGATTGTTCACAGCTTTAGTTTGCTTGGCTCCACAGTCAACACTCTTGGCACCAGTAGCCAGGAAATTAAAAGACGTATTGTGATGGGAAAGTCTGCTCTTAGGGAACTTTCCAAAATTCTGATGAACAATGGTGTCTCTGGAGACTAAGGTGCATCTGATACAGGCCATGATCTTTGCTATCACTTGTTATGCATCAGAGAGTTGGCCAATGACTAGGGAGGATAGAAGTAGAATTGATGCCTTTGAGCTGTGATGCTGGAGAAGAGTGTTGAGGGTACCATGGACTGCTAAGAAAACAGATTCATCCTCGAGAGGGTTAAACCAGGCGGCTCCTTGGAGGCAAGGATTCTGAGGCTCTGTCTAACATATTTTGGACTTGTTGTAAGGAGGGACTGGTCCTTGGAGAGGGACATCATGCTTGGTAGGTTGGAGGGACAGCACAGTAGGGAAAGGCCCTCTATGAGGTGGATTGATTCAGTGAAGGGGTAATCGGGATGGGTGTTTCGGAGACACTGTGATTGGCACAGGACAGAGCAGAGTTTAGGGCTGTTGTACATAGGGTCGCTATGAGTTGCAAGTGACTCGACGGCTCATAAGAACAACAACAGCAATATCAGTTAGGTCCATTTCCAGATTCTTAATTTGGATTCATTGGTCTATGTGCCTGTCATTGATTCAGTACTGTGCTGTTTTGGTTACTACCACTGTGTAGTAGGTTTTGAGGTCAGTATGTTGAGGAATTTTCTTCTATTCCAATTTTGCTGAGTGTCTTTATCAGGAAATGGTGTTGGAGTGCTATGCCTCCTACTTTGTTTTTGTTTTTCAGATGTGATTTGCTAATTTGGGAACTCTTTCCTCTCCAGACAAGCTTGACAATGCCCCTTTCCATCTCCTTGGAAAGTGAATTTTGTATCTGTATTGAGATTGCATTAAAGATGTAGATTGCTTTTGGTAGGACTGTCATTTTCACAATATTGAGTCTTCCTATCCATAAACAGGGAACATTTATATGTCCATTTATATGTCTTTATTGTGTTTTGCAGAAATGTCCTAGGTTTTTTTGTACACGTCTTTTGTTTCTCTACTTGGTTTACTCTCAAGTATCTCAATTTGTGGTTGACTGTTGTAAGTGGTATTGATTTCTTCATTTCCTTTTCTAAGTTCTCTTTGTTAATGTAGTGGAAGCCCACTGATTTTTTAGTATTGACCTTATATTCTGTCACTCTATTAAATTGGTCTACTACCTCTAACATTTTTTTGTTGAGTCTGTGGGATTTTCTGTGTACACTATCATATCATCTGCATATAGGGATAGTTTCACTATTTCTGTGCCAATCTGGATGCTTTTTACATCCTTTTTAAATTATTATTACATTAGCAAGTACTTCCAATACAATATTGAATAGAAGTGGTGACAGTGGGCATCCTTGTCTGGTCCCTGTTTGCAAGGAAAATGCTTTCTCTGTTAAGAATGATAATGGCTCTTAGTTTTGCATATATACTTTCCTCTATGTTGAGGAATTTTCTTCTATTACAATTCTGCTGAGTGTCTTTATAATGAAGAGGTGTTAGATTTTATCTAATGGCTTTTCTGCATCAATTAGCAATTGGATCATCTGGACCTTGTTATTTGCATTGTTGGTTCAAGGACTGTAGTCTTCAAAATGGATTGAAGCTCAACATCAAGAATACAAATATTTTCAACACTTTGCCAATTGGCAGCACCATAATAGAGGGAGAAGAGATTAAGTTTGTTAACAATTACTGCTTGCTTGGCTCAACAATCAACACTTGGCACCAGTAGTCAGTACATCAAAAGATGAATTGTGCTTGAAAAATCTGCTGTCAAGGAACTCTCCAGAGTACTGAACAGCAAGAATATCAGCCTAGAGAGTTGACCATGGTCTTCACAGTTACTTGCTATCCATCGGAGAACTGAACAACGACTAAGCATGACAGAAGAAGTGATAACTTTGAGTTGAGGTGCTGGAGAAGAGTCATGAACATAGTATGGATAGCTGAGAAAACAAATAGGTCTGTCTTGGAGAAGGTGAAGTCGAGTTTGTCCTTGGAGGCTAGGATTTTTAAGCCCTGTCTCACATACTTTGTGCCCATGACCAAAGGGACTGCGGTCGTTGGAGAAAGACATTATGCTCGGAGGGATGGTGTGACTGTCCAGGAGGTGAAAGGCCCTAGATGAGATGGATTGACACAATACTGGGACTATGAGGGTAGGTGTGTTGGAGTCAGTGAGACTGGCTCAGGACAGGGTCGACTTCAGAGCTGTTGTACATAGGGCCACTATAATTCACAGGTGATGCAACGACATCTAACAAAACAAGAACAGCAATGTGTTGAGTTACATTGTTTTCCTATGTTGAACTGTTATGAATCCCACTTGGTAATGATCAGGGTTTTTTTTTAATGTGCTTTTGGATTCTATTGGCTAGGATTTTGTTAAGGATTTTTTGCATCCATCTTCATGAGAGATATTGGTCTGTAGTTTTCTTTCTTGGTAATATCTTTGCCTGGTTTTCATAGTCGCATTATGCTTGCTTCATAGAATGACTCTAGGAGTGTTCCTTCTTTTTCTATATTTTTTAAATACTTTAAATAGAATTGGTGATAGATCTTTTCTGAATGTTTAGTAGAATTCAGCTGTGAAGCCTTCTGGCCCAGGATTTATTTTGTGGGGAAGTCATTTTATGATTTCTTCAATTTCTCCCTTCTGTTCAAGTGTTTTACATCTGACCGTGTCAATCTGGGTGGAGCATGAGTTTCGAGGAATTTGTCCATTTCCTCTAGGTTTTCTAATTTATCAGAGTATAGCTTTTCATAATGTTCTGGTATTATCGATTTAATTCTCCTGGTTCTCTTGTGATGTCACCTCTGTCATTTCTTATTCATGTTATTTGTGTCTTCTCCTTTTTCTTTTTTTTTTTAAATTTGCCAGTGGTTTGTCAATTTTATTGACCCTTTTGAAAAACCAGCTCCTGGTCTTGTTGATGGTTTCAGTTGTTTTTCTGTTTTCTATATAATTGATTTCAGCTCTTGTCTTTATAATTTCCTTTCTTTTAGGGGCTGTGGCATTGGATTTTTGTTCTTTTTTCTATTAATTTTACTTCTTTCTTCTTTTTTTTGTATGTATGCCTATTGCTATGAGCTGCCCCCTTAGGACTGCCCTTAGCTGCATGGGAGTGGTTTTGGTATGTTGTATTTTTGTTTTCATTATTTCTAGGAATTTTTCTTTTGGAGCCCAATCGTGTTCTACCAGGGTGTTATTTAGCTTTCACATGGGTAGTTTATAAGCATTATCCTCTTGTCCTTATTTTCTAGTTTTACGGTATTGTGGTGTGAGAAGATATATTGTATTAATGGAATGATTTTTAGATTTTTTGAGGCTTGCTTTGTATCCTAATATGTGTTCAGTTCTGGAGGATGTACCATGTGCACTTGAGAAGAAAGTAGATTGACTTTTAGTTGGGTCCAGTAGTCGGAATACATCCACCAGGTTGAGTTGGCTGATTGTATGGTATAGTCTATATCTTCTGGATCTTTGTTAAGTTTATTTTAAGTTGACTTATCCTTTGGTGACAGTGGTGTGTTGACATCTCCTAGCATTGGTGTGATGCTATTATTTTTCTTCAATTCTTTTATCTATTTTGTAGGTCCATTATTTGGTACATAAATGTTGACAAGGTTATGTCTTCTTGGTATATTGTGCCTTTAATCAGTAATGTAATGCTCCTCCTTATCTTTTATGGTGGTTTTAATTCAGAAGTCTATTTTATCAGAGATTAATATTGCCACTCCTGCTTTTTTGTATTTGCCGTTTGCTTGGTATATTTTTTGCCCCAACTTTTGATTCTGAGTGTGTCTTTCTCTCCATGTGTTAGATCTGTCTCTTTTTTTTTCCATTATCTAGTGCGTGATTTAATTTGTGTGAAATGTCCAAATAGGAAAATCTACATAAAACCCACTTCCAATCAATTGGTCAGACAGCCATCCTCCAAATTTCCTAGCATAGAATGATGAGCGCATTCAGGGTTGCATCTGCTAATTGGGGGGGGGGGGGAATCAATTGGTGTTAGATCTGTCTCTGGTAGGCAACATATTAATAGGCTTTATTTTTTTATGATTCTGCTACTCTTTTTCCATTAATTTGCACATTTAGTCCATTCACATTAAATGTAATTATTGTCAGTCCAGCTTTTACCATTCCTATTTTGCTGTTTTTCTGTTGTTTCTGGTTACTGTGATCCATTCAGTTTCCTTTGGCATCTCCTTGTGAAGGACATAATTTAAAATTTTTTTTGTCATTTTGGTCTCCACAGATTTCTTAATTGTTTCTTTTCTGCAAAGGATCTAATTTCTCCTTCATATTTGATGGAGAGTTTTGTTGAGTATAGAATCCTTGGCTGGTAATTATTTTCTTTCAACTTTTTGTATATGCCATCCCATTGTCTTCTAACTCACATGGTTTCTGCTGAGAAATCAGAATTAGTCAATTGTTTCCCTTTGTAGGTGATTCTTTGTTTTTCTCATGATACTTTTAGTGGACTGCAGCCTTCAGTATAGATTGAAGCTCAATATCAAGAAAACAAAGATTCTCACCACTGGTCCAATTAGCAGCATTATGATGTTAAGTAAAGAGATTCAGATTGTTAACAGCTTTAGCTTGCTTGGCTCCACAATCAACAATCTTGGTACCAGGAGCCAGGAAATCAAAAGACAAATTGTACTGGGAAGGTCTGCTGTTAGGGACATCTCCAGAGTACTGAAAAGCAAGAATGTCAGTCTGAAGACTAAGTAGCACCTGATCCAGGCCATGGTCTTCGCAGTTACATGTTATACATCAGAAAGCTGGACAATCACTATGGAAGATAGAAGAAGAATTGATGCCTTTGAGTTGTCGTGCTGGAGAAGAGTATGGAATATACCATAGACTGCTAAGAGAACAAACAGATTCATCCTGGAAAAGGTGAAACCAGGCTTCTCCTTGGAGGCAAGGATTCTGAAGCTTCATCTTTGGACATATTGCAAGGAAGGACCAGTTCTTGGAGAGGGGTAGTATGCTTGGGAGGGTGGAGAGACAGCACAGGAGAGGAAGATTGTGATTAGATGGTTTGACTCAGTGACTGGGGAAATGTAGGTAGGAGTGTCAGAGACAATAAACTTGGCTCAGGAGAGAGCAGGATTCAGAGCTGTTGACTCATATGGTCACTATGAGTCACAGGCAACTTGATGACACATAACAACAACAACATCCTTATTTTTCAATTTGAAGAATTTGACTATAATAACTTTTGATTTTTTTTTCTTTTTTAGTCCAGCCTATTTAGTGTTCACTTTGTTTCTCGACTGTGAATTTTTCCATTCTTCATAATTCCCAAGAAGTTTAATTCTAGTATTTCTTTTGCAATTTTCTCAGTGACTTCCCTGTCACTCCTATATTCTGGAATGCCAATCACACTTATGTTGTTCCTTTTGATGTCATTCCACATGATTCTCAAGTTTTCTTCACTTTCTAGCTCATCTATAATTTTTCTTCTAGTATGTTTCCAGTAAGGCTCTTGTCTTCTACCCCACTGACTCTCTCTGTTCTATCTCTTTTGTTCTACTTTTTGTCTCACTAATGTGTTGGACACTGCTGCCATTTTGGTCTTATTATCCTGGATTATATTTTCTTGCTTTTTTGTTATTTCAAGTACTGTGTTGGCTGTACCCTTTTGTCTTGTGATTATGTTTAAGTTCTTGTACCTCTTTATCTATGCTATCAAGTCAAATGCGATAATGGTTACCCATATCAGACAGTGTTTGATGGCGCTCCCTGGTTAAAACAAGCTTGGAAGCAGGAGTGGCATCCACTTCCATAAAGAGCTTGCCTCCAGAAACCCTATGAACCTGGAGGAAGGATGAAAGTCACGCAGGTGTCGAGGACTTTTGTTCATAGGGTCACTATGAGTCACCAACAACTCAATGGCACTTAACAACATAGAGAGAGACCAGTTGGCCTTGTGGACTGAAAGTGATGCTACCAAGCCAAAGATGGGTGACTCTAATCCGTGGCCCTAAAGCCTGTCTTTAATTGTTTTTGGGAAACATTCTTCTAGGTCGTATAGCCCTCGTGTGTCCACTTGCTGTACAGAGGTAACTTTTGGTTGCTGTGAAGCTGAACACAGTGACACTGTTGTGTCAGATGTGATAATGGTTACCCATGATGTACAGTGTTTGATGGCACTCCCTGGTTAAAACAAGCTTGGAAGCAGGAGTGGCATCCACTTCCGTAAATAGCTTGTCTCCGGAAACCCTATGAACCTGGAGAAAGGATGAGAGTCACGCAGGTGTCGAGGACTTTTGTTCATAGGGTCACTATGAGTCGCCAAGAACTCAACATGAGTTGCCAACAACTCGACAGCACTTAACAATGACAAAGAACAACAGTTGTTCAAGTTGTTCCTCATTGATTCTTCTGGATTGCTGTCTCTAGGGTGTTTTCTGTCTTAATGACTTATATTATCCCTTCCATCTTTTCTGTAACTGTTGAAATAACTTCCTATTGGTTCTATCTGGGGTATTCATTTTGTCTGCTCTTTTAGGAGAAGGGTTACTTTGTTTTTTCAAGATGACTGATGCATAACATCTGCTTTCTTAACATTATGTGAGTGTTTTCTTAGTAGGTGTTACATTGTTGTAACTATATAATGGCCTAGGGTATGGTAGTGTTTTGTGAAGGACCATTATATGGTGTTCACCTGATGGCTTGACACCTGTCACAGGGTGACTGTTGCCCTCCAGAAACCATGGCTCTACCCTGAGTCTTTCACTTGAGCTTAAGAAACTCCACATGATGTAGCTAGACAGCAGTGTTCAGTGCCAAAGTACCGGAATGTCAGAACAGAAGGTCCTAATTGCTTTAAACAAGTGACATCAGCTCTCAACTTAGTATTAATAAAATAATCCCTTCTTAATCCCTACTGCTTTAAACAAGATGCTCTTAGCCCCCAGCCAAAAGTAAAGAAGCTTCCCATCTCCCAACTAACTAGTAATCAAATCATAAAACCTACTTTCCTGAACCCAGTGCTTTAAACTGATGACATGATAGTATACCTAAAACCCCTAAAGATTCAATAAGAGAGCTACTGGACGTACTTGACTAATTCACAAAAATAGCCAAGTACAAGCTCAAAATACAAAAATCAGTTGATTTCTCTACAGTAACAAAGAGAACTTAGAAAAATAATTAAGAGAAACTAATACTAATTACAATCGCTAGCCACAGATGAAATACAGAGAGACAAATCTACCTAGAGACACAAAAGACCTATATAAAATAAGCACAAAACACTACCATAAGAAACAAAAGGAGACTGAGATAAATAGAATAATATACCAAGTTCATGAATAGGAAGACTCAATTTCATGAAAATGAAAATTCTATCAAAAGCCATCTACAAATTCAATAAAATCCCAATATAGATACCAACATGTTTCTTCAGCGAGATGGAGAAAAAATTTCCAGTTTTTTTCTTGAAAGAGATCCTGAATAAGCAAAGCACAACTAAAAGAGAAAAAGTAAGAGACATCACATTCCTTGATCTCAAAACTTATCACACAACTATAGTAATCAAGACAGCATGGTACTGGTAATAGATCAGTGGAATAGAATAGAATCAAGAAGCCAGGATTCAGCCCATCTACCTATGGTCAACTGATTTTTGACAGGACAAAATCAATTAAGTGGGGAACCCAGCTTCTTTAACAAATGGTGATGGCAAAACAGGACGTTCATCTATAGAAAACTGAAGTAAGATCCACACTTTACACTGTACACAGAAACCAACACAACGTGGAGCAGGGACAGAGATGGAAAACCAAAACCTATAAAGATCATCAGAGGAAAAAATAGGAACAAGCTTAGAAGCTTTATTCTATGGCATGAGTAGACTTTCGAGCATAGTCAACAACCTACAACCAGTAGAGGATAAAATAGATGAATGAGATCTTCTGAAAAACAAACTCTTGTGTACGTAAATAATTTTTCTGTAGTAAAGTAGAAAGAAAGCCCATAGACTAAGGGAAAAAATAATTGGCAATGCCATATCTGATAAAGGAGTCATATTCAAAGTATACTTCATCATATCAACAAGAAAAAGATGGGAAAAAATCCAGTCACAAAATGGGCTGATAGATCAAAATAGAAAGAAAAAGAAAAGAAGAAGAAAAAAAAAGAAAAAGAAAAAAGAAAGATGGCAAAAAACAAACAAACAAACCAACCAAACCAAACAAACAACCCACATTTTAAAAAAAATGCTTAAAATCACAAGGTATTAGATGCAAATCAAAACAACAATGAGGTATCATCTCACCCCAGCAACAATAGTTAAGTTCAATAGGATGGTAACCCACAAATGCTGGTGAGGATGCAGAAAAACCCGAACTTCCATACAAAGCTGGTGGAAACATAAAACAGTACAACTGCTATGGAAGGGGCTCAGACCTGTGACACAAACTGATGAATGCACACTCATGTGTATTGCATCGTTATTCACAATAGCAAAGAGATGGAAGCAACCCAAGTACCCATCAACAAATGACTGAACATAGCCACTGTGGTACATCCACACAATGAATATTGATCAGCAGTGAAAAACAAGGAACTGTAAAACACTTGTTGTTGTTGTTGTTGTTGTTGTTACGTGCCGTTGAGTCATTTGCGACTCATAGCGACCCTATGTACAACAGCCCTAAACCGTGCTCTATCCTGTGCCAATCTCATTGCCCCCGACACACACATCCCGAGTTCCCCAGTCACTGAATCAATCCACCTCATAGAGGGTCTTCCCCTCCTG
>NW_006399984.1:4063532-4069137 GCF_000299155.1 Elephantulus edwardii | reverse complement strand
CAGTCGTTTTTGGATAATCTTCAGTAGAATCTTGCTTGCATGTGAAATCAATGATATTGTTCTGTAGTTTCCACACTCAGTTGGGTCACCTTTCTTTGGGATGGGAACAAATATTGACCTCTTCCAGTCAGTTGGCCAATGATTCTCGAAAACATGCTGAAATATCTCAGTCACAAAAAGACAAATGCTGCATAAGCCACTGTTATAAAATAGGGTGGATATGGGAAGGAGAACAGGAAAAGAATGATTAGATAATGAACCGCACTGGAATAGGTGAAGGAAATGACAATCTGAAAGGAATGGATGATTAAACGTATGTTTGATAATTGCAAGTCTGGAATAAGACAAACATTACAATGTAAATGGGGGAGAGGTAATGAGGAAAGTGTGTATGAATAAGTGAATGAAAACCAGTGTCTTTGTAATCTTTTACTAAAATAATTATTAAAAATAAAATATAAAGAGGTCTGTCCTTTTTGTTTAGTAGATGAAAGAACTCAAAGATTTCCAGAACCACCAGGACATACAGCCTGTTTGTGATACTGCCAGCACTCAGTGCCTGATTTCTTGTCTGTGGCCCAAGTTCATTTTTTTCGCCCTATCAAGAATACGTTGAATGTGGGAGGAAAGAGTAATACTTCTTTTTTTTCTAAAATTTGATCATTATTGGGTAAAGAAGAGAAGGATAATGTAATTTATTTCAAGCTAATCTTCTGTCTACTACTAAGTTCAGTTTCTCTGTTTCTCTCAACAGACGAGAGCTTGGAAACATTGATGCGGTTCCACAAATTTCTCTGGAAGATGCCCTTTCCAACCAGGAGATTGAAGTCGCCTACATCTGCAGTGAGAGTTCCAGCCATGAGAGCTACATTAGGTGTGTTTCAATACAGGCAGGCCTTCTTTACTAAGTAGTGCACAGTTGTGAAAGCATAATTCAAGGAAAAGCTGCACATAGTGACTTTAGTCAGTGGAGAAAAGAACAGTGGGTCTAGGAACTTTTAAAAATCTTGACAAAATATTAAAAAACTCAAACTCATTGTTGTCAGAACCAGTTCATAACTTTCTATTGGGTTTCATGTAAATTACAAAGGAAGTTTTACTAGAAGCTGAGCACATAATTGAAATATATATGACTCCTAAAGGAGCCATTCATGGATTTGGACTACTGACCTAGGTTAGCAGATAAGCATAAAAACCACTGTGCCATGAAGAAATGCTCAGAATCACTGGCAATAAGAGAGATTCAAATCAAAACCACAATGAAGTACCATCTCACTCCAGTAACAGTGGCTGAATTTAACAGGGCAGCAAGTAATAGATGCTGGAGAGGATATGGCAAGAAAGGAACTCTTAAACATTGTTGGTGAGATTATAAAATGGGATAGCCATTCTGGAAGGTAGTTTGGCACTTCCTCAAAAAGCTGATCATACACATTTCATATGACCCAGCTATTCCACTATGTGGAATATATCCTGAGAAAATGAGAACTGAGGCACAAATGGAAACTTGTTCACCAGTGTTCATAGTAGCATTATTCATCATCACAAGAACATGGAAACAACCCAGATGTCAAACCACAAACAAATAGATTGAGAAGTTACGGTGCATTCAAATGATGGAATAATATGCAGCACACCGGAGCAATGATTTTTCTAAATTATTACCTAACTTGGGAGGAACTGAAGAGCATTATGTTGAGTGACAAGGACAAATATTGTACAAAACTATTGTAGAATGAGTATAAGGATCTGGGGGTGGGGAGAGGAGAGTGGAAACAGAGGAATGAGTATGTGCAGGGGGAGTAGGAGATTAATCATGGGGTTGTACAATTTGATGGGGGGAGTGAGGGGTATTTGAAGAATCTGTTCTGGAAAACAATGATTCGAATTTTGTAAATAAAGTAGTATAATAATAAAGAAACAAACAAAAAACCACTTTGCCACCTAGATTTCTAAACTGGGAATTAACCTACTCCCATCAAATAGGTTTTGACTCATGGTGGTCGCCAGTAGGTTCCCAAGGCTATAAATCTTTATAGCCTGTCTATAGAGACTGTCATATCTTTTTTGCTCAGAGCAGCAGCTGGTCTTAAACTGACAGCCTTTACATTAGAAACCTGACATTTTGCACACTGCACCACCAAGGCTTCTTATCAGGAAACTTGTTAGGTGCTGTCTAGTAACTCGTAGATAGGTAAATAAATGAATATTCAAATTAATACATATATTAAAAAATCATCCTCTTACAGAGGTAATAAAAACATAAATACTTCTATATTGTATTTTTTTTGTTATAAATAAAATGTAGTGTGAGCCACTTCCATTATATTCTTTTTTACTGATACTGACCCCATTTTTTTCATGACACATGCAAACAAAAGGGTATATAGTGGGCAGACTTTGAAACTCTTGAATATTCATAACTTTCTGTTCTCTGTCATACATGGCATTTTAGTTTATTTCAAGCATACTTTTTCCTTTATTTGTTTTTCCAAAGGCAGTTCCTGAGTGCTGGCAAGCATGTCCTTGTCGAGTACCCCATGACGCTGTCTCGGGCAGCAGCTCAGGAACTCTGGGAGCTGGCTGAGCAGAAAGGTGATGTTTATTCAGTGTGACTCTAGGGTTTCTTTAGTACCGTTTTTTATCTTTTTAAAGCATATCCCTTACTTACCCTGGGCCTGTGGGGCTGCACATCTCCACTTCACCCCTTTCATTTCCTCTTACCCATATTATGAGGATGTATAGTGTGGTTTGAGTGTGGAGGGAGCAGGGGTAATGGTGAGTGAAAATTTGCAAACCTATATTCTTTTGCCTGGGTGAAACATATCAGTTAGCTTCCACCTGTGCTACTGGCTCATTATTATTTCAGTTTATTTATGTGATATTTACATCACTAATAGAAAATGCCCAAATCAAAATAATTGTCTTGTACAAATACTTTATTTGTTGTTGTGTCCCATCGAGTTGTAACTGACCCATAGCTGACCCTTCAGTGGGTTTCCAGAGGCAGTAAATCACACTGGAAAAGATTCCCCAGAGTTCTTCCATGGAGCAGCTGGTAGATTAGAACTATATTCCTTTGGAGTTGTAGCACATTCTCTTATCACTAAGCCGCCATAGCTCCCTAAATATAGTTTCTCAAAATGAATAATCATTCATTAAATATCCACTGCATACTCAGAGGAGAGCTCTGGTGTTCTAATAGGGAGTGTTGCTACCAACTCAACAGCTGCTTCTCAGGAGAAGGATGAGTAATCTTTCTCGATTTATAGTCTCTGAAAATAACATTATGTTAGAGGATTGGCTATGGTTTGATTCCAAGTTGACAGCAATAAGTTTGAGTTTTATATACTTGGAATTGGTAACTCTGCTAACCACATCATATACATTGTTTGTTTAATTCTCCTAGAAGTCCTAGGTGGTAGGTACGTAGTTCTCTGTTGGAATTTGAAGTGCATACTTGTTCCAGTAGACAATGCTGCTTTCCTGAGGTTCTTCCATTTGATAAGAACTAGCTAGCCACTTTATAGAGGCAACTAGACCAAGTAAGGGTTGGAGGAGCTGGTTATATGAAACTTAAATCGCATATCTCTTTTTTTCAACATGTACTTGTTGTTATGTGCCATCAAGTTGCCTGCAACTCATAGGTTGCCTGCAGCCATGCCCTGTCCTGAGCCAGTCTCACTAATACCAGTACACCTCCTTCCCATTGCCCCAGTAATCCATTTCATCTGGGGTCTTCCTCTACTGCTCTGTCCACCATCCCTCTGATCATGATGTCCCTCTCCAAGGTCTCTCCTGGCCACATATCCAAAGTATGTGAAATTGAGCTTCAAAATCCTGTCCTGCAATAAGAAACTTGGTTTCACCCCCTCCAAAACAGACGTATTTGTTTTCTTAGAAGTCTATTGTATGTTTAAGACTCTTACCTAAAACCACAATTCAAAGACATCGATTCTTCTTCTTCATCCTTAGTCATTGACCAGATCTCTGATGCATAGCAAGTAATTGAGAAGACCATGGACTGGATCAAGCACACCTTAGTCTCTAGAGTGACATCATTGCTTTTTAGTTCTCTGAAGAAATCCTTTACAGCAGATTTTCCCAGTGTAATTCATCTTTTGATTTCCTGATTGCTGGTGCCAACAGTGTTGATTGTGGAGCTGAGCAAACTGAAGCTGTTAACAACCTCAATCTCTTCTCCATCTATTATGGTGCTGCCAATTAGCCCAATAGCGAGAATCTTTGTCTTTTTGATGTTGAACTTTGATCGACATGTACTATGGAAAAATATTTAATATATGAACAAAGTATGTGATATTGAAAATCACCGAAGAAAGCCCTTTTCACAAAGTATATACTGATCACACTTGTGAATTCCTGTGTTTCTCCACTGGTGGGCTGGACTTCCAGAAGAGGAGGACAATACCATCATTCTTCTCTGCAACTCTAGCAGCTAAACTGTTCCTGGGACCTTCCATAGACAGTTGTTGAATGATAATGTAGATGAATGAATGCAGAAGTAAAAGAGGCTTGGAAAAATTTGAGGTCATCAAATTTGTGTATTTTTTTTCTTATGGTTCAGATGTCTGGAGACAAAGTATGCCCTACTAATATCTTACTAATTGCAAAGGGAAATTGTATAATAGTGAGTTCTACTGGTTGCCCTCATAGCCAAATGGTGATGAGCAGGGGCCAGCCTACAATACTGGCCTTAAAGTGAAATACCATGGGTGCAGGCATCAAAATATCAAACTCATTGCTATCGAATTGGAAGTCACTCATAGCTGACACTCTAGTGGGTTTTCTGAGGCTGTAAGTTATATGGGAGAAGATTGTCCATCTTTCTTTCTTAGAGCCATAGTGAATTCCAGTTGCCAGAGGTGCTGCCTTTGGTGCAACTCTCTGTGAACTGTGCCACCAGAGCTCCCTTTTCCACACATCACCACCTATGAAATATTCTTACAAAATGTTTATCTAAATATAGTTAAGTAAGTCCATCTCACAGAAAATACACAGGAGAAACAAAGTAAATTATAGCATTAAAAAAACCTACCAAGGCATAATAGCTATGTGTCTTCAAAAAGAAAATGTCTTGCATATAGTGGCTTAAATCTGAGAGTGCAGTGTGGAAAATGGAAGGAGTCACTTTTCAGAGACGAAAACAGAGAATACCGCAAGCAGATGTTCAAAATCAGTATCAATAGTGTAAGCCATTTTCATAGTATATACCCTTGATTTGGTATGATGTGAAGGATACTCTGCTGTTTTTCTTCAAAAAATCCATAATCTAATCATAAGAAAAATATGAGACAGAATCAATTTGAGGAACATACTCCAAAATACCCAGCTAGTGACTCTCAAATATATAAAGTCATTAACAACAAGATGAGTTTGAGAAATTTTTCAACACAGGAGTAGCCTAAGGAGATCTTATAACTTAATGTAATACATTAATAGTATCCTGGAAGACATTCTGGGATAAAGACAGGAAGAACTAAGTTGCTGTTGTTGTTGTTGTTATGTGCCGTCGAGTCGCCTGCGACTCATAGCGACCCTATGTACAACAGCCCTAAACTCCGCTCTGTCCTGTGCCAATCGCACT
>NW_006399984.1:4053108-4058927 GCF_000299155.1 Elephantulus edwardii | reverse complement strand
AGGATTCTGGGGCTTCATCTGACATACTTTGGACATGTTGCCAGGAGGGACGGGTCCTTGGAGAGGGACATCATGCTTGGGTGGGTGGAGGGACAGCGCAGGAGGGGAAGACCCTCTATGAGATGGATTGATTTGGTGACTGGGGTAATCAGGATGGGTGTATCAGAGGCGGTGCGCTTGGCATAGGATAGAGCAGGATTTAGGGCTGTTGTGCACGGGGTCGCTATGAGTCGCAAACGACTCGACGGCACATAACAGCAACAAGTGTTTCTTTAACCCTAGCTTGCCACTGGGCATTACAGGGGTTTGAGTACAAAGGTAGAAGGGGTTGGTTGTTTTGTTTGATAGAAAATTTTGGTATTATAAATGTTATGAATTCTGCATGAATTGACATGGTGATTTTTGTTTGATATTTTTGTTGAGAGCAATCTGCGAGGTAATGAGGTATATGGTTGGAGTAGACTGCTGTATGGAAGTTTTTTGGGGTTTTTTTTGGGGGGGGTTGAGTGCTGAGTCAAAAGTAGTAGGACATACCATTTAAGAGGTGTAGAAAATTCACTCCGTGAGAGGAGCTAGTTTGACTTGAGAAAGGTGATGTTAATGGGGGTTACTTGTGACTTTAGTACCTGTGGGTGTGGTCAGGGTGACTGTATAAGGTTTGTTTTAGTGTGGTTGGGTGCATGTTCAGAGGCTTGGGTGCATGTTGTTTGATGAGAATGGCATTTCTTAAAGTGTCTTTATTGGCTTGGCCTAGACTTGGATCTGAGTATGTAGGGGTCTGAGTGTTTTTAGAGTAATTGTTTAAGGAGGGAGAGACAAGGCATGATGCTAAAAGAAGAGGTTTGGGCACTGGGTCCTGGCGGGGGCATCTGTGGGGATCATAGCCTCCAGCAGTCACCAAAGTCCAGACCAATGGAATAAAAGAGCAGCAAGAATGAAATGGAATGAAATCCAAAAACAGAAAATTAAAGAGGCCTTTGATTTGTTTGATGTTGGTGGATCTGGAACCATAGATGTGAAAGAATTGAAGATTGTAATGAGAGCCTTGGGATTTGAACCGAAAAGATGAAATTAAAATAAATGATAGCTGAGATTGATAGAAAGG
This sequence comes from Elephantulus edwardii, assembly GCF_000299155.1. Lineage (NCBI taxonomy): Eukaryota > Metazoa > Chordata > Mammalia > Macroscelidea > Macroscelididae > Elephantulus > Elephantulus edwardii. The sequence continues at coordinate 4,057,822 of NW_006399984.1, read as the reverse complement.
GAATTGGCATCATTGCTTTTGATGATTTTTTGGCCATAATGACTAAGAATATGAGTCAAAAAGATGAAAATCAAGAAATATTGAAGGCTTTCAAATTATTTGATGATGATGATACAGGAAACATAACACTAAGCAATACTGAGAGAGATGCTAAGGAACTAGGAGAAAATTTAACAGATGAAGAACTTCAGCTTGATGAGGCTGATCATGATGGTGATGGAGTAATAAATGAGGAAGAATTTATGATAATTATGGAAAAGACCTCTCTTTATTAGGGTTGTTTCTTTGTTTCTTTTCTGAGGATTGTTTATGTATTTGTTATACAATTCTACATTTGATTCTCTGAATGTTTTCATTTTCAATTTATGATCCATGTGGCAAATGACACATTTCTACCCAATATACATTAAATTGGTTGCATCAAGAAAAAAGGAAAATTGAGTTACTTACTTTAACTATGATGCCAAGAACAGTATTAATTTCAAATGCCATGTGTATTGCCCCAGGTCCCAAAGAATTTTTCTAAGTTTCATGAACCTGGCTTTATAGCCAAATAATTTGGCAAATATGGCATTACTTTCTTTAGTATTTTTTTCTTGTGTAATTAAAAGAACCTAATAAGCATTTGATTTTTAATCTGTTATTAAAATATATGTAAAGTATTAAATAAAACTGGCAATTATATTTTTAAAAAGGGGTTTTGTGAGTCAGTTATGGTTTAGCAGAAGTAGTTGGCTGTACATCAGTTGGAAGGGTTTTAGAAAGGACGGTGAGCAGAGTGTTGTTCAGATACATATGGGCTAAGGCAATAGGAAGTAAGACTTGTGTAACTTGACAGTCAGTTTAGTAAGATAGGACTTAATGAATGAGTTTATTTATGTGCTTTCTTTTGTCTGAAGTCTGGGGGTAATATGGTATGTACAGCTTCTAGCAGATACTTAAACTAGATGATACCTGCTGAGTGACTTTGGAGAGGAAGCTAGGACTGTTGTCTGATTGTCTAGGAGTAGGGAGGCCAAACCTGGGGACGATATGCTGAGTAAGACTTCAATGACTTCCTCTGCTGTTTCTCACTTGGTGGGGAAGGCTTCAACTTATTCAGGAAGGTATTTACTCTAGATAGGACATACTTATATTTTTTGTGGTTGGCATATGTGTGAAACTAAACTAATTCTGTCCAGGAATGTAGCCTTGGAGTTGATGTGTCTGGAGTATGGCCTGGATGTTGTTGCAAAGCTAAAGTTTTTATTATATGGTCTGCTTTGTTGTTTCCCTTAGTGATAAGGGAAGAATCTGACTGATATCTTTTGCAGTGTATTATAGTGACCTGCTTGGGCAGTTGAAGGGCTTTTAACAGGAGAGTGATTAGCTTGCTATTAACTATAGGTGAACCTTTTGTTGGTATAAAGCCTTGCTCATGCCAGATAACAGTGTGACAATGAGCAATTAAAAAAAAGCATATTTAGAATCTGTGTAAATGTTGACAGTCTTTTAGCTAGATGTAGGTCTCTTTTTAGGGCAATAAGCTTGTTTTTTTGAGGTTGTTCTTTTGGGAAATTTTGCTGTTTTTTATACCTTGTTAATGGAAATTACAGCTTAGGTTGCTTGACAATAACCTTCAGAAGAGGTAGTGTTTACTATCAGTGTATGGTCTGGGTTTGGGATGTGTTGGTTACCCAGAGAGGGAAATAAAGACCTAATAGGATGGCTGGATTAAGGGACAGTGATGCAAAGAGAGGTAAATATTAGGATTTTTTGAGGAAAAGTAGAGTTCCTGTATCTGCTTAGGAGGACGTAAGTATAGAAAACCATGTGAAAGATCTCAGAGTCTGTGTCTTGAGAAGACTTGTAGGGGACTTTTTAAGGTGAGAAGAGCTGCAACTGCTAGAGCTCTTAAGCAAGGTTGCCACTCCTGTGTAGTAATGTCAAACTGTTTAGGTAGGTATACAATGGGGGTGAAGGTGGGTCGAAGAGGTTGAGCTAAACCACTGAGCCATACTTCATTTTCTTCAGTGAACAAGTGGAAAGGTTTAGAGGAATTTGGTAAAGTAAGGGGTAGGAACTGTAGAAGGAAGTATTGGAGTTTGAGAAAGACTATATGGAGTGAATTTAGGGGACTTTGTGGGGTGGCCTTTGCTGTATCATAAAGAGGCTTTGCAGTTAAAGAAAAATTGGGGATCTAGTGTCTGAGGCAGCTCAGGGGACCTTAAACCCCCCCGCCCACTTCACAGATAACCCTGAAGTCCCCAAGACCGCTTAGCTCCACAGTCAACATTCTCGGCACCAGTAGCCAGGAAATTAAAAGACGTATTGCGATGGGAAAGTATGCTTTTAGGGACCTTTTCAGAGTACTGAAGAGCAATGGTGTCTCTCTGGAGACTAAGTTGCATCTGACACAGGCATGGTCTTTGCAATCACCTGTTATGCATCAGAGAGTTGGACAATGACCAAGGAGCATAGAAGGAGAATTGTTGCCTTTGAGCTGTGGTGCTGGAGAAGAGTATTGAGGGTACATACCATGGACTGCTAGGAAAACAAACAGATTTATCCTGGAGAGGGTTAAACCGGGTGGCTCCTTGGAGGCAAGGATTCTGAGGCTCCAACTAACATACTTTGAACATGTTGTAAGGAGAGACCCGTCCTTGGGGAGGGACATCATGCTTGGTAGGGTGGAGGGACAGACAGGAAGGGAAGGCCCTCTGTGTGGTGGATTGATTCAGTGACTGGGGTAATCGGCATGGGTGTATCGGAGACAGTGTGATTGGCACAGGACAGAGCAGAGTTTAGGGCTGTTGTACAAAGGGTCGCTATGAGTCGCAAGCTACTCGATGGCACATAACAACAACAACAACAGTGTTTGAGGAAACTAATAAAGCTGAGAAAGAAAAGGATCTGATCAACAGTTTGAGCAGGCTCTAGGCTTTCAATGGCGCTGGGCCAATTGACTGTTAGACTTCTAGTGGTGGGAGTTAACTGAAAGCTGATATATGTGACTGATATATATTATTCATTTTGTTGTTGTTGTTGTTAAGTGCCATCAAGTCACAGGCGACTCATAGCAAATTATTCATTTATTTAGGGATATTCCTTTATTTAGGATTTATTTATTGGAAAGTAGGAAGTAATGATGGGTTTTAAACTTCTGCATTGTGTGCAGGCAGGAAATTAGGCTCTAGCAGGAAAAGAGGAGGAGCTTTTAGAGTAAAGAAAACAGGCTGGTAGTGAGAGGCTGGTCTGGTGAACTAGGTTTGTTTAATTTTTAGTGAAACATAGTTTTAATTTGAGGTGGGAGGTTCCTGCTTAGCAACAGAGTTGGATATATGGGGATAATTAGAAAAAAAGTGGGTATTTGTTTGTTGAGGTTAATGAGAGGTTGAGTGGTAAGAGGCTTGGAGGGAAGGCTATCAATCCCTATTACTGAGACCTGGGTAGGGAAAACAGAACCCAAGAAAGGAGGGAGTACTGAACAAGTAGTTCTCGTGTTAACCAGAAAGGAAACTAGTTTACCAGGTACCTGAAAGGTTACCTTGTGAGCTTAGCAGGAGTGGTGAGGGTTGCTGAATCTGGGCATCTTCAGTGTTCAGTGGCCAGGCTTAAGAGATCAGCCAGGCAATTGGACAATTAAAACAGACATTCGGATGGCGGGGAAGAAGAACAAACTGGGGAGGAGGGTAGAGAGAATGGTGCAGCAATGAAGGAATGAAAACCCCAAATCCCTGTAAATGTTCATTAAAACTAATAAAATTTAATAATAATTAAAAAAAAAGAGATCAGCCAGGGTAGGAACTGGGTCTGCTGAATTGGCTACTTTTCCCAGGGGCTTGACCTGGAAGAGGAGCTGGTATTCTAATGGCCTGGTGTTCTACGGATAGCACAAAGCTGGGTTATCAGGCTCTGGTTTGGAGGTCAATGGGCTTCGTTGCCACACTTGAAGCAAGTACCCGGAGGTAAGGAGCAAGTGTTTTCAGACCTGTCACCACTGTTGTAAGACAGTTATATTTGCAGATTTGCTTTCTGTCAAGCACGAGTTTTTTTTCTGTCCGTTCCTCTCAGGCATTGAAAATATAAAGGCCTGCAAGGTCTCGAATAGGGGGGAGGCGAGTGGGGTGTTTGGAGGTAGTTTCTAGCATTTTTTCTGTATGCTGTGGGCAGGCAGTGAGAACTTGCTATTCATTTTGGCGTTTTTCTCTGTTCTGGGAACTTTCCCTGAGCAGGATGGGGGAGGGGCTTGCCCGAGCTGACACATAAATCGGGGGATGGGGGAAGCAGGAGCAGAGAGGTTTGGCGAATATACCTGTGTGTTTTTATTTGGGGCTGTTGATGTGCTTAGAGGAGGAAGGTGATATTTTTAATTGTAGGTTAGGGTTGGAAAAGGAAGAGAGTGGATTCAGGAAACTTTTTCTGAACAGGCTGGGGAGAGAGGAGAGGAGAGCAAAAGAGGCTTGATCTGAGAGAGAATTGGAAAGGGCTTCCTGTGGTGAGGTGACATTTGCATATGACTGAGTTAGGAAAACAGAAGCTGTAAGGGATTCTTTGTAGGATTAAAGGTGAGTGAGTTTACAGCAGTTTAGAGACACAGAAAGATGTAGTTTTTTAACTCCAAAGGGACTTTTAATGTTTGTAACTTTTTTTTGTTTGTGGGGTTTTTTTATTTTATTGGAAAAAACTCAGTATATTCCTTCCATCTTCTTTTAATACCTCCTGGATCATTTAA
>NW_006399984.1:4051549-4053008 GCF_000299155.1 Elephantulus edwardii | reverse complement strand
CATCTAACATCAGCTACGATATCTCTAGTACCACGACCCCTTCTGAAACCAGCCTGGACTTCTGGTAGTTCTCTGTTGATGTGCTGTTCCAGTTGTTTTTGGATAATCTTCAGTAAAATCTTGCTTGCATGTGTTAAGATGAGTAAAGTATAACTTTGGTTAATGTTTATAATGAGAAACAAAATACAAGGATCGCTGTTATAGTAGAGCCTTGGTATATTAGTACCTTACGTAAGCATGCTCAGGGTGGGTATTGTTATGTTGGGGGACTTAAGGAAGAAATCAGAGAAAAAGCTTAATGCAGCTTTATTTAAGAGGTGGAGGGAAGCTCCCAGGTGAGTTCCTCATTCTGGAGATGCAGAATGGGGAACTCACACTGTGAACTTATTGGGGAGAATCTTTATAATAGAGTCTTTAGAGAGGGACATTTCACTCTGATTCACTATCCACCTGCTAGCTTAGCGAGACAGGCAAGGCTGTTTGCTATTCTTATCTGAATCAGGCAAGGCCATCAGAGTTTGAGTTCTGAATGCTTCATGCTTCTCTTTGTCTCCCTTTGTCCAGACTTAATATTCCAGCCTCTTAAGTGATAAAACAAGGCGACATATCTTTCTTTTGGCTATTTCCTAATGAACAGGCGCGAAGATCTTGGGGTTCAGAGGCTGGAGTGAGTCAGTCCAGGATTAGTGGCCAGGGGAGAATTAAGTTGGTCATCTCCTTGATCTTGTGAAGTAAGAACTTACAGAGACATGGAATGATTAATAACAATATGCTTATGATTACTATTGGTCTTAGAGAAGGAAGAATTTAAGCTATAAATGGGGTTTTTAGTTAATTTGGGAGAAGGCTTGTCCTGAAGAAGTGTTGTCCTGGTTCAGCTACAGAGTGTTTATGCTAACATTGTGTATACAGTTCTCATGTTCTGTTGCAGAGGGTGCTAGATGCAAGAGGGCTTAGTCTGCTTATCAGGCTCTGGTTTTCAGAAGGGAATGAGTCCTAGAATGGTGGAACACTTAGTTTGGTTTGATGAAATGGCTTGAGGTGTTTTGGTGGAGTGTGGTCTAGAGAAATTGATTGGTACTTCTGCTAGCAAAGGTCGTTGTGAAGACGCACACAATAAAAAATAGGAAAGGTTGGTTACCCTTTGACTTTGGTTAAAGAATAGTAAGGTGCTTTGGTTAGTTTGGACCCAAGTTTGGGCCTTCACAGTTTTGGCTCTCCCGAGACTTGTTCTAGTATCATCTGCTTAGCTTGGAGAATGCCATTGGAGACTTGCACTTCGGTGTTGGCATCTAGAGTGTATTCTTTGCCGATATGTATTGTGCTAGAGGGCAAAGAGCTATATTTATTAGGATGATAGTGTGGAGATGAAAAGACAAGGAAAAATGGGGTTGCCTTCATAGTAAAAAAAGTAATTTCTAGATCCATCTTGAAGTACATCGTGAGTGACAGGATTATA
>NW_006399984.1:4023277-4042634 GCF_000299155.1 Elephantulus edwardii | reverse complement strand
TCTTCGCCTGACATATTTTGGACATGTAGTAAGGAGAGACAGGTCTTTGGAGAGGGACATCATGCTGGGCAGAGTGGAGGGACAGCACAGGAGGGGAAGACCCTCTATGAGGTGGATTGATTCAGTGACTGGGGTAATTGGGATGGATGTGTCAGAGGCAGTGAGATTGACACAGGATAGAGCAGGGTTTAGGGCTGTTGTACATAGGGTCGCTATGAGTCGCACGCGACTCGACGGCACATAACAACATCAACAACAACATTGGGAAACATATTGGGGGTACAAGGAGGTGAGGGTTGGGGGCAGAAGGGTGAGGATGGGCAGGGGTGCAGTTGCAGAGCTGCAGATATTGGTTTGTGGGGGGAGCAGGTGAAGGAAATGAAAAGGATCCAGTGGGGACCAGATATTATAGGGGAATGATAAGCATTTTCCAACGGTATTTAAACCAACTGTCTTATTGATTTGGGAACTGGATGCCGACTCTCTGGCTTCTTCATGCTGAACAGGGGCGTTGATGTGAAGGGGGAAAGGGAGGACACTTTATCACCTTACTGGTGATCTTGGGTTAAGGCTGCTTGCCGTCTTGTTCTGTTAGAAGATATTTTCCTGCCATTTGCTCCCCTGTGGACTGCAAAGTGTTTTCCCAGGTGGGTCCAGTGGGGATGGCTGATTGAAACTTGAGGCTCCATCCTCCTTTGCTTCCTTAGCTGGCAGTTGTATTTCCTTTTTGTCACTGGCATTGCGTTCAGGGTTAGGTCTGCAGTAAAACTCAGTGTTAAGGTTACCTATAGGAAAGGGAGCAAACCTAGAGGGAACAACCTTGTGAGTTACAAATAGAGGGGTTTTGGGGTGTTGCTTTCAGGTTTACTGGGGGAGAGGGTGGCGAAAAGTAGCCTAAATAAAATTCTCTGGATACCCTAGGCATTTTTTTTCCCGCCCAGTGGTCAGATGGCACAATCTGGAGACTGAGGATCTCATCCTGAGGGCCATAACGGCTTGCCCCGAGCCGAGGGCCGAAGACAACCTGCCCTGGGCAGAGGGCCGTGACAGCTCACCCCAAGCCAAGGGCCGAAGACAGCCCGCCCCGGGCAGAGGGCCTCGACAGCTCGCCCCAGGCTGGGGGCCGAAGACAGCCCGTCCCGAGCAGGGCAACACCCCCCATGTGCTGGCTGATACACTCCCCCTGTAAATGGCCCCACCCCAATCTGGTCCCCTCGCCTGACCGAGGACTACGTGGCCAGGGACAGAGTCTCCAATTCCAGCACCTCCTCTTTTACACCCCCCCCCCGATAAGGGGTCATATTTTGATTTGAAGTAGGTGTCACTGTCCTCCCCATTTATAAATGGCAAATGGAAAGTGAGAATTGTGAACAGTCTCCCCCCAGGTCTAAACAGCTTTTGGCAGAAGCATTCAACAGATCAAAATATGTGGTGCATTTAGGATGTCGGTCCTCTTGGACATGCTGCCACGGTTAAGTGTCATCAAGTAGACAACTCACAGTGACTTTCAACAATCCATTGTATCGGTGATCATCTTCTCTGGCTGTCCAAGGAAACCCAAACCTGCAGGCGGCAGGGTGCACATCCCCGTGCGGGCACGCACCATCTCCCACATGTCATCTCCTGTGTGGGCGGCCAGCGGGTGCGCATCATCTCCCGTGCGCAATCTCACACATGGGCGGCCGGCGGGTGCACATCATCTCTTGCGTGGGTGACCTGCAGGCGCATGCCATCTTGCACGCGTGGGAGGCCGGCAGGTGCGCGCCATTTCCTGTGCGGGTGGCCAGTGGGCACAGGCCATCTCCCATGCCTCATCTCCCGCACGCGTGGCTGGTGGGCACACTTCATTTTGCGCAGGGGAGGCCAGTGGCCACCACTTCCCCTGCTGCCGCCATCTTGGCTCTAAGAATTCTCCCCAGAACAAGTCCACCTTGCGGCAGTGTGGTGGCTCCGTTGTACCAGTCTTGGGGAGGCCCGGTGCCTACCATCCATCTTGAGTGAGGGAGTCCATAGGTTCCAGCTGTGGGAGCCTCATGGAGCTGCTGCAGCGGTGCGGCGTGGTTTGGGCTCTGCGGGAGGGGGTTAGGAGCTGTGGGACTCACCCATTCTTCCTTGGGAATTCTTGAATTCCTGTTGTTGAGATTCAATCTTCACTGAAGAACAGTCATCAACTGTTTAACTGTTCAATTATCAATAAACAGAAGTCTGTAGACGGCCATAGTGGCCCTTTTCCAAGTGGTCCACTGCTCCCACAGCTCACCACATTGTCTCTGCCTCCACCGCCATCTTGGATCTCCCATAATGTTTGTTACTTTTGAAAAGGACATAGGAGAAACTCAGTAGGAGTGAAATAGGGATGCCTGAGTCTGGATTGGTTGGGATAGAAGAAGGCTGGGCAACTGAAGAACAAAGAGGTTTAGCTTGGTGGGATCATATAACCCTGGTAACAAATGATGTAAGAGGTGGCATAGGAATGGCTGAGTCTGGATTGTTCAGGATGAAAAGGGAGGACGTGGTTTGGAACAAAGAGATCCTGCTTTGGCGTGGATTTGGGAGGTCTTTGGAGGAGACATTGGGTAGGGGGAGGTGGAGGCTGGCACAGTGAGAGAGGTAAGGGAGTGAAACAAAAGAAAGTTTCTTTGAAGTCCACTGACAGAAAGTGTCTAGATGCAGAACTAAAAGTTTTATTCTTAGGCCACTGAGAGCCATTACTTAGCTGGTATTGTGGCTGCTCCGTTACAAGAAAAGGATCAGTTTCTTCAGGCTAAGCTCAAGTGTGAGAGATTCAAGAGAAGGCAACTCAAGAGACTGTCTCTTTGAGAGCCTCGATAGACATTGGCTACCCTTTTTTTTAACTTGGACTTCTTTTTTTCCTTTTTTTTCTAATTTTAATGAGCATTTACAGAGATTTTGGATTCCCATTCATTCATTGCTGCACTTCTCTCCCCACCCAGCCCTCCCCCCCCCTCCCCAGTTAGCTCCTCTCTTTCAAAAGCAAAAGAAACACTCCCTCCCTGGGACACAATCCCCCCACACCCCTCCTGCTGCCCCAAGTACATTCCACTATGCAACCTTATTTGTGGACTCTTGTGATAACCATAATACCCTATCATACATTGCTTTTAAATTATTCACTCCCTCATCTGCTTCAGTGCAGTATACACAATTTATCCAGTTTTTCTCAGTCTTACCCCAACCCTGATATCAGTCCCATTTTACAACAGTGGAACCATGCAATAGTTGTCCTTTTGCGACTGAGATATTTCACTCAGCATAATGTCTTCCAGGGTCACCCATTTTAAATAATATTGCATGAGTTCCTTGTTTTTAGTGCAGCGTAGTATTACATTGTGTGACTATGCCACAGCTTCTCTATCCATTCGTTTGTTGATGGGCACCTGGGTTGTTTCCAACTCCTTGCTATTGTGAACAGAGCTGCGATAAGCATGGGTGTGCATATATCTGCTTGGATGTCAGTTATGGTCTCTTTGGGATATATTCCCAGTACCAGCATTTGTTGCTTGCTGTTCTGTTTAATTTTTCTATTTCGACTGGGGTGAGATGATATCTCATAGTTGTTTTGATTTGCATCTCTTTTAGAGCTAGGGATTTTGAACATTTCTTCATGTGCTTGTTGGCCATCTGAATGTCTTCTTTGGTGAAGTGCCTGATCATATTCTGTGCCCATTTTTCAATTGGATTATTTACCTTTATCTTGTTGTGGTGCTCAAGTATTTTATAAATTCTAGATCTAAGTCCCTTATTTGACATATCATTACCAAATACTTTTTCCCAGTCTGTGGCTTCCCTTTTTACCCTGCTTGAGAAGTTTTTGGATGTGCATAGGGATTTGATTCTTACAAGGTCCCATTCATCTATTTTATCTTCTCCTGGTTGTAGCTTTTCCAGGATACTGGGAAGACTGTTTATGTTGTGGATTAGAACTACTAGAGTTCTTCCAAGCTTTTCTTTAGTGAAGCTTATAGTCTTTGGTTTTAGTCCTAGATCCATAATCCACCTTAAGTTGGTTTTTGTATATGGAGTGAAGTGTGGATCTTGCTTGAGTCTTCTGCCGATATTTTTCCAATTTTGCCAGCACCGTTTGTTAAAAAGGCTGTCGTTTCATTTCCTTGATTTCATTTCCTTGTCAAAAAATCAGTTGACCATATGTAGATGGGCTGATTTCCGGGTTCTCAGTTCTATTCCATTGATCTATGTGTCTGTTCTTGTACCAGTACCATGCTATTGGCTACCCTTGACTCCCAGATCTGTGGGTCGGGCAACCAGAGTTTCAGAGAATCCTCTGGAAACCGGGAGTCTCAGGAGTTCTTAAAACCAGAGAGAGGCTGTAGACAGCTTGAGCCTCCTCAGAGCCATCATAGCCTGCAAGAAGTGCCTGGCATTTCTGGTTGGCCTTCTGACACAGATCTGCACTTTGTGGATATGTGCAGATGGAAGTCCAGTGGAATAGGTCTGGGTTCTCATGGAGTTCACAATGTCTGGACGGGATAGCTTAAAAGCTTTGGGACAGAGGAATAAAGGCTTAATATGCCTGGAAATCAATTGGGTCTAGCTTTAGGAGCCTCCAGGAAAAGGAGAGGGAGACTACAGAGATCAGAAAGACAAAAGGGGGCAGAGATCTGGTCAGCAGCTGCACACAGAGAGCGCAGGGGAGGGGGAGAGCAGCAGAACTTTACCATTCAAGCATCTTGACACTGCACCACTGCACCGGCTGGATTGGGAGAGAGAAAGGGGCACCAGCACTCACCTTAAGATGGGGGCACAACACCTTAACTCATCTCCCAGTATTCACGTCCCATATGTTAAGTTAACGGACTTAAGGAAGAAATCAAAGATAATGAGAAAGCTTAATACAGCTTTATTAAAGGAGGGGGGAGCTCCCGGGTGAGTTCCTTATTCTGGAGATGCATAATGGGAAAGTCACACTGTGAACTTATTGGGGAGGATCTTTATAACAGAGTCTTTAGGGAGGGACATTCCACTCTGATTCACGATCCACGTGCTAGCTCAGCCAGACAGGCAAGGCCGTTTGCTCTTATTATTATCAGCGGCAGGAAAGGCCATCAGTGTTTGAGTTCTGAATGCTCATTCTTCTCTTTGGCCCCCTTTGTCCAGCCTAACAGGTATCTACAGATTACTAATTGATTTCTAAAAAGAAGGAAGCCCTTAAGTATGAAGTAATTTGTGTTTTGTGGGGAATTCTTCTCAACTTACTTTAGATAGACTGTTTAGCATTTTACATATGATTACTGTTGTGTGAAATAGTGTGCTCAGTAATAGGGATACATAAATATGACCCTTTGGCCTTAAGCAGTTCCTGCTGCCAAACAATCACAAATCTTCACAGCCAACATTATTAACTCCTCTGCTTAAAGTGAATTTACTGCCCAAGTGTTACTAATTTTATTTACCCCTGCATATTTTTAAAAAATGTGTTATATTATTTTGAATGATAAAGGGTACAGAAAATTTGGATAAATATGGCAATTTGGCAATCTTAATAACAACTTCATACCTGGAGAAATTGAGATATTTTAACATAAAGAACAAAAGGCTAATGGAAAATCTGATAGCTGCCGTCATATATAGTAAAAGCTCGCCAATAAAACTGATTGCCTTCAAAGTGACTTTTACTAAAGGCAATTTCCTGTATGTTACAGTAGAATTATATTCGGAGTTTTCAATGACTGAAAGCATTAGCTTGCCAGGCCTTTCTTCCAAGGCATTACAGGCACATCAACCTTTAGGTTAGCAGCTGAGCAAGTTAACCATTTGCATTTCTTAAGCTCTTTGCCACTGGGTTGGAGCTGACACATAGGAGGCCCTAGAGCATGTTTTCAGAGGCTATAAATCACACAGGAGGTCATTGCTCATCCTTCTCTTTCCTGTGAACTCAAACTGTCTGTCTTTGGGTTGATAGCTCAACTCCTTACCTGCTAGGCTGCCAGAGCTTCCTCTTTTCATTTCTTAGGAACATTAAAAGTTCCAGGAAACTTGTATACCAATGTTCATAGCAGCATTATTCACCATTGTAAGAATATTGGAACATCCCAAAGGTCCAACCACAACCCAATGGTTTGAGAAATTATGACACATTCATACAATGGAATACTATACAGCATGCAGGAGCAATGATTTTGTAAATTACTACTTAACTTGGGAGGGACTGGAAAGCATTATGCTAAATGAATTTTCTCAATCCTGTAAGGACCATTATTGTAGAACATGTATGAGGATGCTGGGGGTGGGGGGAACAGATGGGAGAGGATGGGAGTTAATCAAAGTGTCACACAATTTGATGGGTGGAAGGAGGACTGGGTAAAGGAAGTGGGAAAGATCCAAAATGAAAAACAGCATATACAAACTTTGTAAGTAAACTAGTATAAAATAAAAATTTTATTTAAAGAAAAAAAAATCTCCAACAGGAAGGGAGATTGCTGTGCTGCTCCAATTGGTAAGAGGTAGACTGTAGAGACAGAGATCTCAACTTCATATAAGAGTATCCCAAGACCTTTAACTGAACATTTTCACTTAAGGAGCCATACAAGACTGTCCCAGCATCAGTTATCATACCATACACTATTATATAGTTAAGGCTACTTTCTGCATTTTGAACATCATAAGTGGAACAGAAAGTCTTTCTTCTTTTTTCCTAAATTTAAGGCACATACAATGAATCACTGTTGACAATATAGGGTCATCCTTTACTCTTCTTCTGGACTTGTATTTAGAATTAGGGGACATGTTTCTGCAGGCTTAGCCTTCACCCAAATCAGACAGGATAGCTTGCCATCTTTGACACATTTAAAAGAAGTGGTAAAGACTCTTAAAAATCACTTGCATTAATGGTTAAACTAATTATAAAACTAGAACCTGATGGCTTAAGACTTTCTTAGAAATAAGTTTCTTTTCCTCTACAGAAGCAGCTGAATGACCTAGGTCTTTGTCTTTTAAAAAATTCTTGATTGAGCTATAATTTACAGATAATAAAATGAAGAGATTTTGATTGCAGAGTTCAGTGAATTTTGACAAAGTTGCAAAGTAGCCTGTATAACTACCATTTCAGTGAACATATAAAACTGTGCACTTAATAACAGAATAGTTGGTATTTCTGATGTAGCTATGAAAGAACAATAACAAAAGCTAAATATTTTTACATTTTCTTAGAACTAAAAATTTTTATTATTAATACTAAGGTTTTCTCTACCTTCCAGCCTTAGCCATTTAAAAAAAAATAATCATTTGGCTCCTTCAGTGCTTTGAAATGAAGTTGTTGCTGTTATTAGGTGCCATCAAGCAACCTTATGAGCAACACATCTGAACCTTGGCCTGTCTAGTGCCATCTTCACCATCTTTGATATGCTCAAACCCATTGTTACAGTCACTGTGTCAATCCTTCTTGTTGAGGGCCTTCCTCTTTCTCTGACCCTCCATCTTTCCCAGCATGATGTCTGTTTCCAAGGACTGACCCTTCCTAACATGATGTCCAAAATATAAGTGAGATAAATTTTCATCATCTTTGCCTCTAAGAAGCCTTTTGGTTACACTTCCTGCAAGACAGACTAGTGTGTTTGTTCTTTTGACAAGCCATTGTTGTTGTTGTTAAGTGCTGTCGAGTTGTAAACAACTCATAACAGCCCTATGAACAAAAGACCAGCACACTTGTATAACTTTCATCATTTCTCCAAGCTCGTAGAGTTTCCGAAAGCTAGCTATTTCAGAAGTGAATGTCACTCCTACTTCCAAAATTGTTTTAATTGGGGAGCTCCACCAAACACTGTCCACCCTGGGTAACCATTATCACATTTGACACATCAGTGTCACAATGTTTAACATCACAGCAACCACAAGTTAGCTCTGTACAGCAAATGTGCAGACTAGTACTATACCAGTTAGAAGAATGTTTGACCAAAAACAAGGAAAACCAGGCCTGTGGGCCGCAGATTAAAATCACCCACCTTTGACTTGGTAGTATTAACTTTCTGTCCACCAGGCCCACAGAGCTTTAGGACAGATATTCAGAACACTGCTCCAACACCATAATTCAAAGGTACCAATTCTTCTGTCATCCTTATTCATTGTCCAGCTTTCATGCATAAGAAGTAACTAAAAAGACCATGGCTTGGATTGGGTGCAACTTGGTCTTGAAATTGAAACCCTTGCTTTTTTAGCTCTTTGAAGAGGTCCTAGACAATAGATTTTCCAGTGCAATACATCTTTTAATTTCTTTACTGCTATTATTATGGATGTTGATTGTGGATCCAAGTAACATGACATTGGTAACAGCTTAAATCTTTTCTCCAGCTATCATGATGTGTGTTGCTTATTGGACTCTTCTAGCGGTAAGGATTTTCGTTTCCTTGATGTTGAGATATAACCCATATTGTGGGCTGTAGTCTTTGATCTTGTATAGCAAGTGTTTTAAGGCCTCTTTCAGCAAGCAAAGTTCTGTTATCCACATAACACAAATTGTTGATGAGTCTTCCTCCAATTCTGATGCCACATTCTTTTTTATATAGTCCAACTTCTCTAATTTTTTTCTCATTTTACCAGGTGATTAGGTATAGAGAAAAGATACAATGGTGACATTCACCTTTCCTGATTTAGCACCCTCGTATAGACCTGTAGATACCCTTCCTATGGTCTAGATTTTTTGTTGTACTGCCTTGTTCTAGTCTAACACTGGGCTGACTATTAGATAAAGTCACTGAAAACACCTTTGCTTTCAGAGCACAGTAGATGTCCTCTTTCTTTCTTAGTTTGTCATTTTTGTTGGAAAGTAAAAGTGACTCCATCATTGCTGAAGTGATGTTGCCCTTGCCCTGTACCAAGGGTGGTTCAGAAAACTGTTCTATTTTGGAGGATGACTAGGAATGCAGTACTATCCACAAGTTAAGAAGACATCTTTTTTTGTAAAATATATAGATAAGAGGAAGTCCATCATTTTAACAGTGTTTAAGTGTACAATCCATTGATGTTAATTGCATTCACCAAGATTCTCACCACTGGGCCAATTGGCAGCATCAGGATGGATGATGAAGAGATTGTTAACAGCTTTAGTTTGTTTGGCTCCACAGTCAAAACTCTTAGCACCAACAGCCAGGAAATTAAAAGACGCATTGTGATGGCAAAGTATGCTGTTAGGGACCTCTCCAAAGTACTGAAGAGCAGTGGTGTCACTCTCAAGACTAAGGTATGCCTGTTACAGGCCATGGTCTTTGCAGTCACTTGCTATGCATCAGAGAGTTGAGCTGTAGTGTTGGAGAAGAGTATTGTATATAACATGGACTGCTAAGAAAATGAACAGGTTCATCCTGGAGAGGGTTAAACTAGGCTGCTCCTTAGAAACATTCTGAAACTTTTTCTGACACACTTTGGACATGTTGCAAGGAGGGATCAGTCCTTGGAGAAGGACATCATGCTTGGGAGGGTGGAGGGACAGCACAGAAGAAGACCCTCTGTGAGGTGGATTGATTCAGTGACTGGGGTAATGGGGGTAGGTGTGTCGGAGATAGTGAGATTGGCACAGGATAGAGCATAGGTTCACTATGAGTCACAGGCGACTCGACAGCACATAACAACACCAATATTGTACTACCAAATACATTATCCGTCTTCAAAATTTGTATGTCACCTTTCACGGTACCTCAGCTCCCTTTAGCCATAACCCTTCATTTTCCGTTCCTGTTCACCCCTTCTAACTACTAATAATCATTTGCTTCTGTGCATTTTTTTCTATTCTAGATATTTAATGTAAGAGATCATATAATAGCTCTCCTTTTCTGACTGACCATTTTCTTTCACTGATCATATAGTTTTTAATGTTATGGCATGCATCAGGATTTAATTTCTCCTTGTGAATGAGAAGTGTTTCATTGTGTGTGTGCACCATGTTTTCCTTAGTCATTCATCTGCTGATAAACCCTTGTATTGTTTCCACATTCTGGCTATTGTGAACAATGGTATAGAGGGTTCTTCTAGGTGAGTCCCTGAATAACTGACTGCATTTCTTACTTTTGTCGTGACAGGAAAAATCTTACATGAGGAGCATGTTGAACTTTTGATGGAAGAATTTGCATTCCTGAAGAAAGAGGTGGTGGGGAAAGAACTATTGAAAGGATCTCTCCTCTTCACAGGTCAGTATTCTTGGACTGAAAGTCTCCCTAATGGGTAGGCTGGAAAGCCTGTTGGACTTTCTTCCAGCCTCCTGGTGAGTTCTTTTCTCCTAAAGATTGATTCAGAAGCAAGGTAATCTAATTTTCCAGTGCTTTAATGAAAAAAAAAATCCAAAATGCAAAAAAAAATAAATCCAAAATGCCAATTTTTATCCTTTCCTCAAATGAGTTAATTTATTAGTGAGCTATAGGTTAAAAAAAAGTATTAGAAATTAAAAGGATATTTATGCTTCTGCCCCAAACGTGATAAGCAAAAATTTTTCATCATGAAATCTAAGATTTCCACAGGGTACATGAACCAAACAACCCTTTCATTTTAAAATGAACTTGGAGATGGATGCTTTAAAGGAACACACTGTTAGACTCTTCTTTGATAACAAAAGAGCTCTGGTGGCATAGTAGATTCAATGTTGGAATGCTGATGAAGGGTCAGCAGTTCTACTTTATCAGCCATACCATAAGAGAAAGACAAGGCTGTCAACTTCCAGAAGGATTTACACCTTAAGGAAACGTTGCCCTTAGGAATAGTTCTACTCCGTTCTATAAGGTTGTTATGAGTGAGTGAATGAGATAATAATGGGGTGAAGAGCGTGTTGAAGAACAAACAGAATATGAACCCTCTATCCCCTGCCAGGGAACTTTAGTGGTTTAGTGGTAAAAATTTGTGCTGGCATTGCAAATGGATGTGGTTCAAATCCACCAACTGCTCTGTAAGAGGAAGAGGGACAGTCTGCTCCAATACAATTTACTGCCTCTTGAAAACCTGCTGGAATGTCAGCTATGAGTCAGTTCTGACTCAGTAGCCCATAACAAGCAAAAACAAATCTCCTGGCAGAGAACTGTGGTGGCATAGTCTGTAGGCAGTTGTGCTGATAACCCCAAGGCTGTGCCTCTGATGGTTCAAATCTGCTAGTGGCTCCAAGGGTGAAAGATGGAAAGTCTCCTGTGCAATTTCCAGCCTCCAAAAATCCACTGGAGGGCCAGCTAGGAGTCATATGTGACTTAATGGCAGCAAGTTTTGGATTTTGTTGGGTTTTTTAGACACTGCTGCTTTGAGAAGAATGGGAATCCCAGAACATTTGGTGGTGCTTGTTGGGAAACTTGTACATAAATCAGGAAGAAGTTGTTTGAACAGAACAAGGGAATGGTGCATGATTTAAAATTAGGAAAGGTGTGCACCAAGTGGATATAATTACTCCATACTTATTCTTTTGGTAAACTGAGCAAATCCCTGGAGAAATTGGACTATATAAAAAAAGGATGTGATGTTAAAATTGGAAGAAAACCCGTCAACAATCTGCATTATGCAGATGATACAACCTTGCTTGCTGAAAGTGAAGAAGACTTGAAAAACTAGCTGTAGAAGATCAAAGACTACAACCTTCAATATGGAGTGTATTTCAATATCAAGAAAGCAAAAATTCCTCATCACAGACCATTAGGTAGTATATATTATAATGTTGTTGTTATGTGCCATTGAGTCAACCGTGACTCATAGCAACCCTATGACAATAGCTCTAAACCCTGCTCTATCCTGGGCTAGTCACACTGTCTCTGACATACTTACCCTCAGTTACTGTGTAAATCCATCTCATCCAGGGTGTTCCTCTCTTGGGCTGTCCCTCCATCATTCCAAGAGTGATGTCTTTCTCCAGTGAGTTGTCCCTCCTGCCAATATGCCCAAAGTATATGAGGCAGAACCTCAAAATCCTTTTGCCTCCAACAAATATCTTGGCTTTACCTTCTCCAATACAAACCTGTTAGTTCTTTTGGCTGTCTGTTTTGGCAGCATGTTTGATACTATTCTTTTGGCAGTATGTTTGATACTATTCTCCAGCACCACAACTGAAAGAGATCAATTCTTCTTCTGTCTGCTTTGGTCATTGGAGAAAATATTGAAGTTGTCAGCAACTTTATTTTACTTGGATCCACAATCAATACCCATGGTAATAGTAGTAAAAAAATTAAAAGATGTGTTTTTAAAAAAAGATGTGTTTCATTGGGAAAATCTACTGTCATGGCCCTCTTCAAAGTGCTAAAGAGCAAGGATTTTCATTTGAAACCACGTTGAGGCCAATTGAAGTCATGGTCTTTTCAGTTGCTTCTGAAAGCTACACAATGAGTAAGAATGCCAGAAGAATTGATACCTTTGAATTATGGTGTTGGAGAAGTGTTCTGAATATTCTGTGGACTGCCAAAAGAACAAATAAGTCTTTTGGAGAAAGTGCAACCAAGCTGCTGCTTAGAAGCAAGGATGGTGAAACTTCATTTCACATCTCTATAACTTCATATTTTGCACGTGTTTTTAGGAGGGGCTAGTCCTTGGAAAAGGATACATGCTGGGAAAGATGGAAGATCAAAGAAAGAAGAATAGCTTCAACAAGGTGGATTGACACAGTGACTGTAACAGTGAATATCAGAGTGTAACAAAGCGTATCAGAGATGGTGAGACTAGTGCAAGTTAGGGCATGGTTCACATCTACTGTTTATAGAGTCACTATAAACCAACATAGCTAACTTGATGGCACCTAACAATACATCTATTAAAAAACCCCAAAATCATAACATTTACTCTCAAGAAGAAGAAGATATGGACATTGTATTCTGTCAGTTACAACAGTGATTTTTCTTATGGAAGATTCTGGATCATCTAGATTGCTCCTGGAATGAGGATGCTGTTCCTAGTTAGAAAATTAGTGAGTTATCTGTGTTGTCCTTTTGTTTTTCCATATATTCTGTAGTAATTTATCATTGTGGCTCAGATTTGTTTGGTTAATTTAGCAAAGTGAAAAAAAAAATTAGCTAAGTGATCAGTGTTTGATTCATGTTTCCAGCAACTGAAGCCCCTGAATTAGTTTAGAAAAACTGTAATGGATCCTTTCACTTTAAAAAAAAGAAAGAAACACACCAAAACAAAAAAAAAAAAACCACGAAATCTCTCTTTTTTTTCATTACTTCCTTCTACTTTGACACTTTTCTCTTCAGACTAAACTACATCCTAATCTGTAAGTATTCTATCTCCATGGTCTATAAGCTCTTCACAATGATAGGACCAAGTTCTGAATTCAGTGTGCTTACCATATAGGTGTTTTCTCACTGGTCTCTTGCATAGTATTATTCTGATCAAATGTTTAGATCATACTCAGGTAACACAACAGCTTTCCTCCACAGGCATTTTCCCACAACTTTCTACCCAGAGAGACATCCTAATTAGCTAATTAGACAATGTTTTAAAAAGAATATTTATAACTTGAGTATGTCATACTCAAGGGCAGATTGCTTAATACAGGATACATAGATTATTTGTGCTTACTTATTAAACTGTAAAGAGCAATTTGACAGTGTTGGTGTGGTGAAAAACATTTTCAGTTATTCACTGCAGATTAGTTAGCAAGCATAAGTAAGTGTGAGTTTATCTTTCTGACTGGGTAATCTATCCAGTCAGAGATTACAAATTTGAAAAATATTTTGTAGAAAGGTATTATGGATTTGGGGGAGAGAGAGAGAGAAAGACACCACCCAAACCTAAAAGAATTTTTAATGTGATTTACAAATCTTTGATGTTAATTATTTATTTGTATATAACTGTAGGTTATCATGTGCTTACCTTGCTTACTGAACAGTCTTGACACTAGTCTTAAATTGAGGTTGCCTATTTGAGGGGGATTTGGGCATTCTCAACACTGACAGAATGTTATTCATTGCTATTTACTTGACAGTTATATGATATTTATATGACTACCAGTTCAAGGGATGGAAATATATTTTCCACCTTTATACCAGTCTAAATTTAAAAAGTAAATAAATATAGCTGGAAAAGATATGTGTGTACATGCATATGTATGCATTTCTAGGTATATATGGATAGTATTTCTTTCGTAATCAAAATCAGTAAAGGTGTGTCAGAGTTGTATTCTTTCTCTATACCTATACAGTGTGTATACTGAGCAAATCATTGGAGAAGCTGAACTATATGAAGAAAAATGGGACAAAAGGAACGGAGGTAGGGACACTGATCAACAGCCTGTATTATGAAGATGGCACAACCTTGCCTGCAGAAAATGGAAAAGACTTGAAGCACTTATTGAAGAAGATCAGAGACTTCAGTATAGTTTACATCTCAAATTCACAAAGGCAAAAATATTCACAATTGAACCAGTAGGCAATGTTGTGATAGAGAAAAGATTCATGTTCTCAAGGATTTAATTTTGTTTGGTCCACAGTCAACACAAAGTAGCTTTGTGTATAATCAAGAAATCAAAATACTTACTGTATTGTGCGGAAGTATGCAGTCAAGGATCTCTCCAAAGTACTAAAGAGCAAGAATAATCAGTTTAAAAGAATAAGATTTGCCAGACCCATGGAATCATCATTTCAGTTGCTTGGTATTACCTGAAATTTGGACAGTGAACAAGGAAGACTGAAGAAGAATTGATGCCTTTGAATTGGACTGTTGTAGAAGAGCGTTGAAGACAATGGACTTTCAAAAGGACAAACAAATGAGTCTGGGAGGAAGAACAGCCAGAGCACTCCTTGTAGTCAAGAATGGTGATGCTTACTTTGGTCATGTTGTCAGGAAGGGCCAGTCCTTAGAGTGAGACATTATTCTGTGAAAGGTAGAAGATTACAGAAACAGAGGAAGACCCTCAACAAAATGGATTGACACAGAAAGGGCTTAAGCATAAGGGTGATTGTGAGGATGGTGGAAGATGATAGGGTAAGGCTGTTTTTCATGAAGCCACTATGAATTGTAGTTAGTTTGATGGCTTAACAGATGATAGGTTTACATATGTTGATAGATAACCCAAAACCAGTTGCTACTGAATTAATTCCAATTTATGGCAATCCCATGTGTGCAGTGTAGTTCTACACAATAGCAGGTTCTCATAGTTACAAATTTTCAGTAGAAGATTGCCAGCCCTTTTTTATCAAGTACATCTGAGTGGGTTTCAGCTGCCAAACTTTTGGTTAATAACACGCTTCTTAAATATTTGACTATCTAAAAACTATTACAGATATGAAAATATATGTATGTATTATTGTTGTTGCGTACTTATAACTGACCCTCTGGCAGGTTTTCAAAGGTGGTTAAACACATGGTAGAAGATTGCCCATCCTTCTCCCACAGAGCAGGTGGTGAATTCAAACTGAATGCCTTTGGGGTTGCAGTGCAGCTTCTTTCCACTAACTAACTTACCAGTGCTAGGATCCTAAAACTTTTGCTTAAACACAGAAGGAAGGGGAAAGGCTTTTATGAAGGAGGTTAAATTAGTCAGGTAAGTTTTTGTCAGCATTATTAGTCATTTTCACTCACACCTATAAGGTAAAGTCACACTTTTCTGATCACCTATATACTCCTGCTCACTGTTCTGTCACTTCCTAGTCCCATTCAGACTATGTTTGTGATTTCTCACAGCTCACCCTTTGCCGGAAGAGTGCTTTGGTTTCCCAGCATTCAGTGGTATTTCTCGCTTGACCTGGCTGGTCTCCCTCTTTGGGGAGCTTTCTCTTGTGTCTGCCACTTTGGAAGAGCGAAAGGAAGACCAATATATGAAGATGACTGTGTACTTGGAGACTGAGAGCAAACAGTGAGTCCGAAACCATGAGGGGATGGAGAGCTAAGGACTGGTGTTTATGAGGAAGAATCATGAGGCAAGATGGGGAGTGAATCCCTCACCCTGCTCCCAAAGAGCCCCTGTCTCTACACATAGGCCAAGTGCTGATCCTCCAGTTTTGAAGCCTGGGAAGTCAGTATAACAAATATGTCCCACTAGCCAGTGAGTAAATAAAGGCTTACAGGTTGCCTGTGTTAGTGCAGGGAAAGCATATTGGAAATTCAGTTCCAAAAATTAGGCAATACAAGTAACTAATAATCAAATTTAGTAGTAGAAATCTAGTTAACTTTGTGATTTGAATTTTTCCTGTCTTTTATTGGTTGGTTTTTTTTAATGAGAACTTTTTAATGTACAGTGAAGTTGGAAGAATTTGTCAGTGAATACTAGTATACCTACCACCTAGATTCTACCATTAACATTTTGTTCTGCTGGCTTATTCTATCATCTAAAAGTTCATCCTTCTGTGAATTTAGAGTTCTGTTTATCATCTTTATTGTCTCATTATAGAGCCACATTGTTCTCCAAATGTTCCAAAACTTTGTTTCTCTTTGTTTTATTTGTCATCAAGTTGGCTTTCACTTACAGTGTCCCCATGTATAACAGAATAAAATATTGCTCAGTCCTGTCCTAGTTTTGTCATCATCAGTAGGCTTTCCACCTTTCGTTGTTGTTTCCCAGGACAATATGAGACAATATTCTGTTGTGGTTCTGGAGAACAATGTTCAATATACCATGGACTGCTAAGAGAACAAACAAGCTTGTTCTTGAGAGGGTGAAACCATGCTGCTTCTTGGAGGCAAGGATTCTAAAAGTCTGTATGACATACTTCAGGTATATTGCAAGGAGGCACCAGTCCTTTGAGAAGGACATCATCACAAGAGAGGAAGGCCCTGGAAGAGAGATGGATTGACTTGGAGACTAGGGTAATGGGGGTGGGTGTGTCAGATACAGTGCAGTTGGCTCAGGATAAAACAGGGTTCAGAGCTGTTGTACATAGGATCACTATGAATCTCAAGCAACTTGACAGCACTTAATAACAACAGCAACAATCAAGATTTTTATTGGCTCATTTTTGGAAATAGATTACTAGAACTTTGTTCCCCATTTGTCTTAGTATGGATGCTCCATTGGAACCTGTCCGCAATGGATGATCCTGCTAATACTGAAATATCAACGGCATAGTTTACAGCATCATAACAATACACAAGTTACTACTTCATGACAAACATAGATGACTGGTTGTTATTTCTCATACCCAGTCTTTTATAACTAAAACATGTTCATAATTTTCATTTAAAAGCATTTTGGCTATTTAAAATTGAACAGTAAGGATTTTAGTGTTTTCACTTGTGTTTTCAGGTAAATGAGTCTCCTAGTCATAAAAGAAATAGACTTCTGAATATTTTAAAGAACAAACAAAAAAGGGATTTTAATCTGGTTGAACCCTGACCTGCATGCATGATGAGGAGTTTTCTGTTCACCAGACTGGGACAAAGACAATAGATGGGCAGTTGAAGGAAGCCCAGGCACATTTAATAGCACTGTGTATGCAGTAGGAAACAGCAGTGCACCTGTGCTATGGGAGGATTAGGATTGTAGTCATGGGCAATACTATCTCAGACCACGGTTGTTATTAGGTGTCATCAAGTTGACTATTACTCATAGCAACGCTGTGAATAACAGATCTGAATATTGCCCTATCCTGTGCCATCATCATGATTTCTCATATGCTTAAACCCACTGTTGCATTACTATGTTAGTCCATCTTGGAGAGGACCTTTCTTTTTATTTTTCTCTGACCCTCCATCTTTCCCAGCATGATGTCATTTTCCAAAGACTGGTCCTTTCTGACAACATGCTCAAAGTATGTGAGTTGAAATTTTACCCTCCTTACCTCTGAAGAACATCCTGGTTACACTTCCTCTAGATAGATTTGTTTATTCATTTGGCAGTCTATGGAATATTCAGTACTTTTCTCGAACACCACCATTCAAAGACATTTGTTGTTTTTCTACCATCCTTATTCATCATCTAACTTCCAGATGCCTGTTGTTTTTGTTATCATTGATTAGCTGTTGTCGAGTTGAGTATGACTTCTAGTGGCCCTATGAACAAAAGATATGAATCCTGTTCTATCCTGTACCACTGTCACACTTCTTGACACACAAGAACTGATTGTAGCAGTCAGTGTGTCAATCCACCTGGTTAAGAGTCTTCCTCTCCTTTGCCAGCCCTCTCCCCTTCCCAGCATCATGTCCTTCTCCAAGGAATAGCACCTCCTAGCAACATGCCCACAATATGTGAGGTGGAAGCCTCATCATTCTTGATTCCCTCTCCAAGATAAATCTGTTTCTTCTCTTGTCCATCCATGGGATGTTCAGTGCTCTTCAACACCACAACATAAAAGTGTCAATTCTTTCCCTGTCATCCTTATTCATTGTCTAGCTCTCAAATGCATAGCAAGCAATCGGAAACACTATGAACTGAATCAGACATACCTTAGTCTTCAAACTGACATCACTACTCTTCAATAATTTGGAAAGGTCACTAACTGCAGATTTTCAGAGAGCAATGTGTCTCCTTATTTCCTGACTGTTGTTACTAAGGGTGTTAACTGTGGATCGAAGCAAGATGAAGCTGTTGATAATTTCAATATCCTCTCTATCCATCATGGCACTGCGAATCAGTCCAGTGGTAAGAATCTTTATTTTCCTGACATTGAGATGCAATCCATACCAAAGGCTGCATTCCTTGATCTTCTGTAACAAGTGCCTCAAGTCATTCTTGTTTTCAGTCAATAAACTTGTGTCATCTACATAACACACATTATTGATGAGTTTCCCTTCAATTCTGATGCCACACTCTTCCTCATAGAATCCAGCTACTAGGTTAATTTGCTTAACATACAAATTGAATAGCTATGGAAAGAGAATATAACCCCAGTGCACTCCCTTCCCAATTCCAAACCATGTAGTGCTCCCCTGCTCCATTCACACAACAGTTGCTTGGTCCAGGTATACATTCCACATGAGTACAATCAAATGCTCTAGGATTCCCATTCTTCTCAGTGTCAGCCACAACTTATTATGATCCACAGAGTCAAATGTCTTTGCATAGTCAATAAAGCACAAATAGACATTCTTCCTGTATTCCTTATTTTCAGCCAGGATCCATCTAATATCAGGCATGATATCCCTGGTGCTGCAGCCCCTTCTAAGTTATGCTTGAACTTCTGGCAGTTCCCTATCTATGTACTATTCTAGCCTTTTTAAAATGACCCTCACCAGTATTTTACTTGTATGTGATATTAATGATGTTGTTGTTTTTATGTGTCGTCGAGTCACTTGCGACTCATAGTGACCCTATGTACAACAGCCCTAAACTCTGCTCTGTCCTGTGCCAGTCGCACTGTCTCCGATACACCCATACCGATTACCACAGTCACTGAATCAATCCACCTCATAGAGGGCCTTCCCCTCCTGCGCTGTCCCTCCACCCTACCAAGCACGATGTCCCTCTCCAAGGACCGGTCCCTCCTTACAACAT
>NW_006399984.1:4005794-4022947 GCF_000299155.1 Elephantulus edwardii | reverse complement strand
CATCCATCCTGATGCTGTCAGTTGGTCCAGTGGTGAGAATCTTTGTCTTCTTGACATTGAGCCTCAATCCATATTGGAGGCTGCAGTCCTTGACACTCTGCAGCAAGCGCTTCAGGTCCTCCTCAGTTTCAGCAAGCAGGGTTGTGTGATCTGCATATCGCAGATTGTTGATAAGTAGTCCACCAATCCTGACACCACACTTCTCCTGGATAATCTGTTCTGCTTACAGGTTGCAAAGGTATGGAGATAGGACACATCCCTGACGTACACCTTCCCAATTTTGAACAATGCATTGTTTCCTTGCTCTGTTCTGACGACTGCCTCTTGGTCCAAGTATAGGTTTCACATTAGCAAGATCAAGTGTTCTGGGATTCCCATTCTTCTCAGAGTCAGCCACAGTTTGTTATGATCCTCACGGTCAAACGCCTTTGCATAGTCAGTGAAACACAGATATACATTCCTCTGGTATTCCTTGCTTTCAGCTAAGATCCATCTAACATTAGCTACAATATCCCTAGTACCACGACCCCTTCGAAACCCAGCCTGGACTTCTGGCTGTTCTCTACTGATGTGCTGTTACAGTCTTTTTGGATAATCTTCATTAGAATCTTGCTTGCATGTGAAATCAATGATATTGTTCTGTAGTTTCCACATTCTGTTTGGTCACCCTTCTTTGGGATGGGAACAAATATAGATTTCTTCCAGTCAGTTGGCCAAGTGCTTGTTCTCCAGATTTCTTGGCACAACTTGGTGAGCACGTCCAGGACAGCATCGGTTAGCTGAAATATGTCAGTTGGTATACCATGCATTCCTGGGGCTTATTTTTTGCTATTTCCTTCAAAGCAGCCTGAACTTCTTCCATCATCAGCATAGGCTCTTGCTCATATGTTGTTTCATTAAATTCTTCATGTCTGCCAATTCCTTTTCATACATTGACTCAGTATATTCTTTCCATCTTCTTTTAATACTTCCTGGATCATTTAATATTCTTTCTAAAGCATCCTTTATTATAGCAACTCAAGGTTTGAATTTGTTCTTCCATTCCTAGAGTTTAAGAAATGTTGAGCAAATTCATCCCTTTTGATTATGTTTGATAATTTTCACTCATTCAGATCACGTTTCTTGGGAATGGGAACAAATAAGGATCTCTTCCAACCCGCTGACCAGACAGCTGTCCTCCAAATTTTCTGGCACAGAGTGGTGAGTCCATTCAAGGCTGCATCTGTTGATTGAAACAACTTAAACCCTATCAATTCCTGGGGCCTTATTTTTTGCCAATGTCTTCAATGCAGTTACCACTTCCTCCTTCATTACCATTGGCTCCTGTTCACACAGTACATAGTACTTCCTCAAATTTTTCAGTTTTATACAATAAAAAATTATTTCTAGCACAATGATTCTGTGTATTCCATCCATCTTCTTTTGATGTTTTTTTTTTGGTCATTCAATATATTGTCCATAGCATCTTTCAGTATTGGAACTTGCAGCTTAAATTTGTTTTTCAGTTCTTTCAGCTTGAGAAATGCAGAACAAGTTCTTCCCTTTTAATTCTCCAACTCCAGTGTTCTGCATATTCCATTATAATACTTTGGTTTGTCTTCCTGAGCTGCTCTTTGAAATCTTCTGTTCAGTTCTTTGACTTCAGCATGTTTTCCTTTTGTTTTGGCTTCTCAGTGCTTCAGTGCAATCTTTAGAGTCTCTTCTGCCATCCATTTAGATTTTTTTCTTTCTCCTCTGTTTTTGCCATTACCTTTTGCTTTCTTCATGGATGATAACCTAGTTATCTCACAACTCATTTGGCCTTAGATCATTGGTGTTCAATGCCCCAAACCTATTCTTCAGATAATCATGAAATTCAGATGGAATTTATTCAAGATTGTATGTTGGTTTCTGTGGACTTATTTTAATTTTCCTTGGCCTCAATTTGAACTTGCATATGTTGTTGTTGTTGTTGTTATGTGCCGCCGAGTCGTTTGCAACTCATAGCGACCCTATGTACAACAGCCCTAAACAGTGCTCTATCCTGTGCCAATCTCATTGCCTCTGACACACCCATCCCGAGTACCCCAGTCACTGAATCAATCCACCTCAAAGAGGGTCTTCCCTCCTGCGCTGTCCCTCCACTCTACCCAGCATGATGTCCCTCTCTAAAGACCTGTCTCTCCTTACAACATGTCCTAAAAGCCCCAGAATCCTTGCCTCCAAGGAGCAGCCTGGTTTAATCCTCTCTACGATGAATCTGTTTGTTTTCTTGGCAGTCCGTGGTACATTCAATACTCTTCTCCAGCACCACAGCTCCTTCTATCCTCCCTAGTCATTGTCCAACTCTCTGATGCATAACAAGTGATTGCAAAAACCATGGCCTGTATCAGGTGGACCTTAGTCTCCAGAGAGACACTGTTGCTCTTGAGTATTTTGGAGAGGTCCCTAACTGCAGACTTTCCCATCGCAATACGTTTTTTGATTTCCTGGCTACTGGTGCCAAGAGTGTTGACCGTGGAACCGAGCAAACTGAAGCTGTGAACAATCTCAATCTCTTTGCCATCCATCCTGATACTACTGATTGGTCCAGTGGTGAGAATTTTTGTCTTCTTAACATTGAGCCTCAGTCCATATTGAAGGCTGCAGTCCTTGACCCTCTGCAGTAAGTGCATGAGGTCCTCCTCAGTTTCAGCAAGCAGGGTTGTGTGATCTGCATAGCACAGATTATTGATAGATCGTCCACCAATCCTAACACCGCTCCTCTCCTCATAGAGCCCCGCCTCTCGGATAATCTGTTCTGCATACAGGTTGAAAAGGTATGGAGACAGTACACATCCCTGACATACACCCTTCCCAATTTTGAACCATGCAGTGTTTCCCTGCTCTGTTTTGACGACTGCCTCCTGGTCCAAGTATAGGTTTTGCATTAGCACGATTAAATGTTCTGGGATTCCCATTCTTCTCAGAGTCAGCCACAGTTTGTTATGATCCACACAGTCAAATGCCTTTGCATAATCAATGAATCACTGATAGACATTCTTCTGGTATTCCCTGCTTTCAGCTAAGATCCATCTAGCATCAGCTACAATATCCCTAGAACCACGACCCTTTCTAAACCTAGCCTGGACTTCTGGCTGTTCTCTGATGCTGTACTGTTCCAGTCGTTTTTGGATAATCTTCAGTAGAATCTTGCTTGCATGTGAAATCAATGATATTGTTCTGTAGTTTCCACACTCAGTTGGGTTGCCAACTACTATTCCTTCTTCACCACATCTTTAAGAAGATGTCCACCCTTGGGCAAAAGCTCAAGGACAACCACTCTTTGAGGGAAAAGGGCAGTAATACACATTAAACACGACCCCAAAAACTTCCCTTACATGATTGACAGGAATGCTATCAAGATGGCTTTGGCTCCAGATGTAGGAGTATATATTTGAATAATAATCGTGTTAATGGGTCTTCTTTGTATGTGTGTGGATAGTATCCTATCAAAGCATCATATTTCAGGATAGAACTTAAAATTGACTTTTTGATGATGAATGCAACACCATTCCTCTGTTTTTTCTTTCCCTGCATAGTATAACATGTGATTATCTGATTGAAAGTAGCCAAAACTGGTCCATCACATTTCAGTAATGCCTAGTATGTAGATATTCATGCATTTCATTTCATTTTTCACAATTTCCAGTTTTTCAACATTCAAACTGCATACATTTCACGTTCCAGTTGTTAAACAGTGTCTGTTATTCAGATGCCTAGGAAGTAATTGAAATACTATGGCTTGGCTCAGGCCACTTCAGCCCCCATAATCAGTGCTAACGTGATCTTGGGTACCCAGATTGGGGTATAAGTCTGCTCTTAAGAGGGTGTTGTGCTTGGGCTTGATGTTTAGTTAGGAGTCATCCAAGGAAGAAGATGTAGGGGAGCAGAATTTGAATCTCAGTGCTGCATATGATGGTAGGAAAGATGGCAAATACCATACTATCAATTTCTTAAACTTATATAGTACTTTTTTAGTTCACAAAATATATTTTTAATATTATACCCATGCATGTTATAAAGCTGTGTGCTTATTATTGCTATTTCTTTTTACTGACAATATAGCTGACATTTTTACATACCCTCAAATTCTAAGATACTATGCTATATGGAAAGACATGAGAAATTCCCTTAGGTAGATCAGTATTTGGAACACCTCAAATCCATTTTTACCCACTGTCAAATGAATACAGTGAACAGGTTGCATGAAAGTTAAATCTTAGCTGTTACATTCTAGAGCAATCAATTGGCTTCACCCAGATTTTCTAAAAAGCTAATAGCAACTAGATAGACCAGGAAATCTGTTTCTACCTCACAGGGACACTATAAAAGCTAGGAAAGACAGAATGCTAAAGCAATAATCATAGCACCCTGAAATATAGAGGATGATATCGAGTGCTAAGCCAGACAAAAATTGAGTAAGGAAACTGGAGAAAAGGCCTAATTAGAGAGATAGGCAAAGCATTTCTATGAACCTGATCTGTAGAATGAGCATCTGAAAGGTTGGGCTTGGGCCCATCAGTAAATTCCTGCCAGCATCTGACCTGCATCAAGGAGATGATAGCATATATCAAGGACAACCTCATCTTCTCCTTTGCACTGATGATCAGCAGAAGGAACCCTCATCTGAATAGGTAGACCTGTGACCCTGACCCCAACCCTCTTCCTATGGTGGTGGTGGTGGTGGTTGTTGTTGTTGTTAAGTGCCGTCGAGTCACAGGCGACTCATAGTGATCCTATGAAGGAGAGTCCTCGACACTCGTCCTATGGTGAGACTAATTCCATTTTTAATCTGGTGCTGGGAAAGCTCACATAGGCACAGTATGTGAGAGCTGTCAGGAAACATTGACTTACTTTACTGTGAAAGTCAGCCACAAACCATGCCAATTGGTGATCATGTTATACATTACACCTGATAATAGCCTCGCAACCTTGTGTCACACACAACCGCTGATAATCCCAGATTCCTGGGACACTAGAAACCAGTTGCTGACTTTGTTGTGAGCCACCTATGAAACCCACAAGCCATGCCTATCACTAGACCCACCTACATCTGGCAAGTGCCTAGGAGCAAGTTTACATACCATTTCTGCCAACAGCCTACAAGCTTCCCATGATGCTCACTCTCAAACTCATGACCACTGTCCCCTACACCAAAAGCGGACCAAGCCTGACACCAGCCTAGTAGCCTAGTACTAAGCTCACCAATCGACTTGTGACTCAGTACCATGCTAAAGCTAAGTGAACACTTACAGGTGTGGTAACACAGAGATTCTTTGATTCACAAAGATTCAGTAATTCAGTGACTCAGCTAGCCCACTATACATAGATTCAGTGGTTCAAAAATTATCTTCATTAATTGGCACTAAGAAAGGTGAGAGTTTGCCAACCCCAGCTGTGGACCTGGTTTTTGGGTTGTTAGGTGTTTTTTTGTTTGTTTGTTTGTTTTTTAATTAGACTAATTTCTTTACAAAATTCAAATACATTGTTTTTTCAGACCATATTCTTCCAATTTCCCTCACAACCCCCACCCATCAAATTATACAACTTAAGGATTAGCCCCCTGCACATCTTCATCTCTTTGCTTCCACACTCCCCCCTTAGATCCTCTTACTCATTCTACAATAATGGTTTTAGACAATATTTGTCCTTGTTCACTCAGCATAATGCTCTCCAGTCCCTCCCAAGTTTGGCAATAATTTGCAAAATTATTGCTCCTGCATGCTGCATAGTATTCCGTTACAGGTATGTACCATAATTTCTCAATCCATTCTATTGTGGTTGGACATTTAGGCTGTTTTCGTGTTCTTGTGATGATGAATAACACTGCTATGAACATTGATGTACAAATCTCCATTTGTGCTTCAGTTCTCATTTTCTCAGGATATATTCTAAAGAGTGGAATAGCTGGATCATATGAAATTTTTATGTTCAGCTCTTTGAAGAAGCGCCAGACTGCCTTCCAAAATGGTTGTACCATTTTACAATCCCACCAACAATGTATAAGAGTTACTATCTCGCCACATCCTCTCCAACACTTACTACTTTTTTTCCTGTTAAAATGTGCCAATGTTACTGGAGTGAGATGGTATCTTGTTGTGGATTTGATTTGTATGTCTCTTATTGCCAGTAATTTTGAACATTTCTTCATGTATCTGTTGGCCATTCAAATATCTTCCTCTGTGAAAATTCTTTCCATGTCTTTTGACCACTTTGTGACTGGGTTATCAGTATTTTTCTTGTGGAGGTTCAGTAGTATTCTGTAAATTTTCATTATGACACTCTTGTCTGAGATTGTATTACCAAATGTTTGTTCCCAGTTCGTAGGTTTTCTTTTCACCTTGTTAGATAACGTTTTTGATGTGCACCACAGGGATTTAATCTTTAGAAGGCCTCATTCATCAGTTTTATCCTCTTCAGATTGTGCATTTCCGGCTGTATTTGGCAGTCTCTTTAGACCATAAACTAGGGCTTCTAAGCTTGATCACAGTTTGTCTTTTATGAACTTTATGGTTTGGTTGAGGCTTTACTCTGCTAGGTGTGGACCTGTTTTTGCACCACACTTAATGTGGATCCCATGACTAGAGTGAGAATAAGGATCAACTCTTACTCTACCTGACCGGAATTAGATACCAACCAGCTCCCTTCCCCTGGCTCACAACCAGTGGTATTGCACAAACAACAAGCCGATAAATGCATGGATTTGTACACACAGAAAAGAGGTTTAGAAAAAGATAATTATCATCACAACAGTGTCCCAGAAACGAGCATCAAACATCACCAAAAATCCAAAACAAATGTCATCCCCACCTTCACCCCTAAAATATTATCAAAACACAAGTAAGTAGATCTTTCAGAGAATGAATTGCTGGTAGAATTCTTTGAGCAGGTTTTCAGGATAATGAGGGCCAAGTATTTTCACAGAAATGAATAAAAATATGCAGAATTGAAGGAATCCACTGTACAAAGCTAGGAGAATTTAAAAAAATGGAAATTAGAGGGGAAAATAGACAAAACCAGTGGAATATTATTACTGTGCAATAAACAGACCTACATTCAGAAAAAAGCATAATTGAAGAAATATAGAACAGAATCAGCATAATAGAATACAAAGCCCTCAACAATAATGTGCTAAAGTGGGGGGAAAGCAATTAGAAGCAGGAAGGCAAATGAACAAATAAGAATTATGTGCAAAATACCACATATGTGATTAGAATTCCAGAACTGGAAATGTAAAAAAAAAAGGCACCAAGAAAATTTTGGAAGGTTTAGTAGAAAAAACCATTTCAATATCATGAGAAAATACACATTTATGAGGCCAGGGAGGCAAAACAAAACCCAAAAGAAAACCATCAAGATACATCATAATCAAGTTTTATAAATCAAAGACAAGGATAAAATTCTGAAAGCAGCTCTAGAAGAAGGAAGGGCTACAAAAGAGAATGAATAAGACTAAGCTCTGATTTCTCAGCATAAACCATGCAAGCAAAAAGGCAATAGGATCACATATACAACACTCCGAAAGATGACAACTGCCAGCTGAGAATTCTGCACCCAAAAAACTCTGTGCATTAACTATGACAGTATCAGAAAAACAGAAACTAGGGAAATTTGTGAAAACAACATCAACTTTGCAAGAAATGTTAAAGGAAATTCTTCAGACCAAGTCAGTAAAGAAAAGTAGATGGAACAAAATAACCAGCAACTCCATAAAAACAGAACAAAATGACAGCAATAAAACCTTGCCTACTTCACCTATAAGTTACTTCCAGCTCAATGATATTGAGTTGAGAGTTTGAGTGACCAATTGAAATGAAGACTCACATACATAGTGCATTGTTTAGTAAAAACACGTAATTAAAAAGTATGGAAATAATATACTTGTTAGAGGTAGATTATAGTAGAAATTGATGGATATTTGTATCTGTTCATAGATAGTATAAATCTAGATGGACAAAAGGCAGCACCTTTTAGTATTTATACATGGATGGGTAGACTACAAGTAATGTTTGTTTTCTGGATATTCTGAACTTTTTATAATGATTGTGAATATATTTCTGTAACCCAGGGAACATTGCATTTATTTAAGAAGGAAAATATGTAACAATACTCTGAATATTAACCAAAATGTAAATATTTTGAGAGTTATGTTGGACAGTTGTTCTGTGAAAATTTCTGCCTCCCACAGTGTTACATTTGGTGGAACTCTCTGAATAATCTGGAGCAACATCCAATAAATGTTTTAATAAAAAGTGGGGGGAAAAAACCAAACCCCTTGCCTACTGATAATTACACTGAGGTTTAATGGATTAAATATACTAATTTAGAATAAAAGAGTAGCTGAATAGATAAGAAAGCAAGGCGCATCAACAAGCTGTCCACAAGAGACACATCTCAAACACAAGTATAAAGAAAGACTGAAAATCAAGGATTGGAAAAAGAAATCAAGCAAATAAATATAAAAAATAAGAAGGAATGGGAATATTAATCTCTCATAAAATAGACTTCATGGTAAAAACCAGCATAAGAGACAAAGACGATTAAGAGGTTAATAGAACAAGAAGGCATAGCTGTAATTAATATCTATGCACTGAGTGATAGCATTGCAAAATACACAGACCAAATTTTAACAGACTTGAAGAAAGCAATTGACAACTCCATAATAATAGTAGGAATTATCAGTACACAACTCTCCATGAAGGACAGAACAAAGAAACTCAACAAAGATGCAAAATATCAAAACTATACAATTTACCAGCTTAACCTCAAACACATATACAGACCACTCCACTCAACAAGACTATAGCAATGGACCTGAGTATTTCAGCAATTGTGAGACTGGCACAGGATAAGATGGGGTTCATATTTTTTGTTGTGAACAATGGATTACTATGGGTTGTATTCAACCTGGATTACTATGGGTTGCATTCAACCTGACACCTAAAAATAACAACCCACAAGAACTCAATATACATTCTTCTTTAGTGCACATGGAATGTTCTCAAGAATAAGCTGTATGCCGGATTGCAAAGCAAGCTTCCATAAATTAAAAAGCACTAACATCTATGAAACATGTTCTCAGATTGCAATGCTGTAAAACTAGAAATCAACACTAAAAGGATAAAGAGTTGAAAACCATGCATTTGGAAACAAAATAACAACTTGCTTAATCACTGCTGGATAATAAAAGAAACTCATTTAAGAAATGAAATGACAGGGGAGCTCTGGTGGCCTAGTGGCAAGAAGGTGCACTGCAGTCCAAGAGGCTCATGGTTCAAATCCACCAGATGCTCTGCTGAAGAAGGAGGGGCAATCTCCTCCTGTACCAGTCAGATCCGATTTGACGGTACACGCAAAAATTTAATAATAAAGTAAAATAATAATTTAAAAAAGAAATGAAATGACAATGAAAACACAGCAAAATAGGACTCAGGGGTTAATTTACAAACACATCAAAAAATAAGAAAATGAAAACCAACTACTTAGACAAACATCTCCAACAAATAGCTCAGGAAAAAAGAGCAAGAGAAATTTCCTCCACATAATTAAGAGCATATTTACAAAACTAGTAGATGACATCACACAGAATCGAGAGAGGTTAAAGGAATTCCCCATTCTAACAGGGCCCAGACAAGGATGCCCATTGTTATTAATCCTATTCACTACTGTATTAGAAATTGTATCTCAGAAATAAGATAAGAAAGGCTATAAAAATCATCCAAGTTGGCAAAATGAAAATCAAACTATATTTTCAGAAGATATGATATTATACATAGGAAACACCAAAGACTCAGCAAGAAAACTGTTGTACTTACATGACAAGTTCAGCTACACGACAGGATACAAGATCAATACTCAAAAAGTAATCAGATTTCTGTACAGTACTGAAGAGAACATCGAAAAGGAAATAAGAAAAACAATACCAGTTACAATAGCCACCCATAAGATGAAATACTTCGAAACAAATCTAACCAGAGACCCAACACAGAAGAATTTCATGAAACAGCATATAAGATTAAGAGGCAGTAGTGATTAAGGAGGAAATTCATCCTGCTCTGAAGGAGTTGGCAAAAACAAATCCCCAGGGATTGATGGAAAAACCAGTTGACATATTTCAGCAAACAGATACTTTCCTGAATATACTCACCAGGTTATGCCAAGAAATATGGA
Source organism: Elephantulus edwardii (assembly GCF_000299155.1). NCBI lineage: Eukaryota > Metazoa > Chordata > Mammalia > Macroscelidea > Macroscelididae > Elephantulus > Elephantulus edwardii. The sequence goes on along the minus strand of NW_006399984.1, from coordinate 4,012,756 downwards.
GGACAACTACCTGGCCAGCTGACTAGAAGAGATCTATATTTATTCCTATTTAAAAAAAAATTGACCTGACAAAGTATGGAAATAATCTAACAAAATCACTAATATCACAAGCAAACAAGATCCTGCTAAAGATTATTTTTTAAAAAATGGTTGGAACAGTACAGCAACAGAGAACTTCCAGATGTGCACACTGAGTTTAGAAGAGGCTGTGGCCCTAGGGACATCATAGCCAATGTCAGATGGCTCTTGGATGAACGAAGACAGTACCAGAGTAATGTCTATCTGTGTTTCATTGACTATACAAAGGCATTTGACTACGTGGATCACTACCAATTGTGGCTAACCCTGAGAAGAATGGGAATGCCACAACACTTAATTGTGCTCGTGCAAAACCTATACTTGGACCAGGAAGCAATATTAAGAACAGAGCATGGAAACACCACATGGCTCAGGATCAGGAAAGGTGTGCATCACGGATGCATCCTATCTCCATACCTTTCCAATCTATATGCAGAACAGATCATTTGGGAGGCTGGATTTTATTGAGGAAGAATGTGGCATCAGAGTTGGAGAAAGACTCATCAGCAACCTCCGTTAATACAGTTGATGCAACACAACCCTGCTTGCTGAAACTGAAGAGGACTGCACCTTTTAAACATGGACTAAAGCTCATCATCATGAACACAAAGATTCTCACCACTGGGTCAACTGGCAGGTTTATGACAGAGAAGATATTGAGGTTGTTAATCACTTCAGCTTGCTTGGTTCCACAATCAACACTCTTGGTACCAGGAGTCAAGAAACCAAAAGATAAATTGCATTGGGAAAGTCTGCTGTCAGGGGCCTATCTATAGTACTAAAAGAGTCTAGGGACTAAGGTGCGCTTGATGCAGGCCATCGTCTTCTCATATATTTGCAATGCATCAGACAGCTGGATGATAACTAAAGATAATGGAAGGATAGATGCTTTTGAGTTGTGGTGCTGGAGAAAAGTTTTGACATATTGTGGACTGCCAGGAGAACAAACAGATCTGACCAGGAAAGGGTGAAACCATGCTGCCCCTTGGAGGCTAGGATTTTGAAGCTCCATTTCACATACTTTGGGCACATGGCCAGTAGAGATGCTTGAAAAGGTGGACAGACCATGCAGGAGAGGAATACCCTGGATGAGATGGATTGACTCAGTCACTGGAGAAATAGGCTTGGGTCTGTTGGAGACAATGAGATTAGTTTAGGAGAGCGCCAAGTTCAAGGGCTAATGTGCATTAAGTTTGCTATGAGTCACAGGTGACCCGATGGCACATAACAACCACCACCAAAAAAAGAGAGAGAGGGAGAGAAACCTACATAAATATAAGAATATACCATACTCATACATAGGAAGATTTGATTTTATGAAAATTACAATTCTACCAAAAGTAGTCTACAGGTTCATGCAATCACAGTTCAGATCCCAACACCATTCTTCAGGGAGATGTTGTTGTTGTTGTTGTCTATCTAGACAAGACAATTTCCAAGGTGGAGGGGAAGAAGAGGTAGGAGATGACGTCACTCCGCTGCCTGGGTCGCCCGCTGGCTTAATCTTGTACCGTGGAGGCCCTGAGAGGTGGAGAGTGCGCCGCCAAAGCCTCTGCCACCACCGCTGCCCGACTGTACAGTCTGGCCTCTCCTCAGACGCCTCCCTTGGACATGCCCAGCTCTGGCAGCTGGGCTCGCAGAGGATCGTGACTCCGGCAGCGACCTGGGTGGCAAACGGGGGAAACATGGAGGATTGTCCCTCCAACCTCTTACCATTGGCTGAACTCACGGGGATCATGGTAGTATTTTCATTTAAAAATAACCTACAATATAGGCTGGCATAGCACACTAAAACACTTTGATAAAAAGAACCAATAATAAAAGGACTCCATTTTAAATGTCATTCATATATACCTTGTAGATGAGAGCTATATACTTTCACACACTTTTTTAGAGGAAGAAATTAAAATTATTATAAATTACTGGGGGGAAGGCAATTTCCAACTTTATTTGGAAAGAAAAAGGGATCTTCAATAAGTAAAGCCCCACTGAAGAGGAAAAATAAGTAGGAGGCATTACACTTCATGATCTCAAAACTTAATACACAAGTATAGTAATCAAAACAGCATTGGTGCTGATCTGTTGCACCAGTGGAATAGAATCAAGAACCCAGAAATCAATGTACATTTAACAAATGAGTGACAGGGAGATGAAGCCAATTAATTGGGAAAATGACAGCCTCTTTAACAAAAGGTACTGGCAGAATTATACAACTACGAAAAAAAGCTGAAATAAGATCCACACCATACACAAAAACCAACTCAAGGTGCATCAAGGGTCTGTGGTTAAAACCCAGACCTATCAAGATCATTAGAGGAAACAAAAGAGAAGTGAAAAGAATGGGAATCTCGGAACACTTGCTTATTCTTAAGGCAAAACCTACACCAAGAGGTTATTGTGTGAACAGAGCAAGGAAGCACTACATGGTTTAACATTAAGAAAGGTGTGTGTAAAAAAAAAATAAAAGAAACGTGTGTGTCAGGATTGTATCCTTTATACCTCTTCAGTCTGTATGCTCAGCAAATTTTTCAAGAAGCTGGACTCTCTGAAAGACAATGTGGCATTAGGATTGGAGGAAGACTCATCAGTCACCATAGCACCTTATGCAGATGACACAGCCTTGTTTGCTGAAGGTGAAGCAGACTTATGAAGTGCTTGCTGCAGAAGATCAAAGACTCAAGCCTTGAATATGGATTGTATCTCAACATCAAGAAAACAAAAAATTCTCACCACTAGATTGATGAGCTACATCATAATTGCTGTTATGTGCCAAGGAATCACTTGTGACTCATAGCGATCCTGTGCACTTTCTCCCACACACCTACCTCATTACCCCAGTTACTGTGTCAGTCCATCTCATCTGAGGTCTTCCTCTCCTGTGCTGTCCCTCAGCCCTTCCAAGCATGATGTCCTTTTCCAGAGAATGGTCCCTCCTAGCAACTTGTCCAAAGTATATAAGATGGAGCTTCAAAATCCTTGCCTCCAGGGATCAACTTGGTTCAGCCTCACCAGGACAGACCTGTTTGTTCTCTTGGCAGTCTGTGATATGTTCAGTACTTTTCTCCAGCATTACAAGTAAAAGGTATCTATTCTTCTTCTATCATCCTTAGTCATTGTCCCTTCTCTGAAGCGTAGTTGAGAAGACCATGACCTGGATCAGGTGCACCTTAGTTTCCAAACTGATATTGTTGTTCTTTCACAACCTCTCCAAAGAGAGGTTCCTGACAGCATATTTAACCAGTGCATTTTGTCTTTTTTCCTGACTGTTGTTGCCAAGGATGTTGATTGTGGAACCAAGCAAGCTGAAGTGGTTAACAATTTCAATCTCTTCTCCTTCTATCGTGATGCTGCCAATTGACCCAGTGATGAGAATTTTGTTTTCCTCTTGATGTTGAGCTTCAGTCCATATTGGAGACAGCAGTCCTTGACCTTCTGCAGCAAACACTTCAGGTCCTCTAAAGTTTCAGCTAGCAAGGTTGTATCATCTGCATAATGCAGGTTGCCACATTCCTCATAAAGACCAGCCTCCTGTTTTGCATAAAGATTGAAAAACTATGGAGAGAGGATACATTCCTGATCCACTTCTTTCTTGATTTTGAACCATGCAGTGTTTCCTTGTTCTGTTCTGACGACTGTTCCTGTCCAAGTATAGGCTTCACAGAGCACTATTAGGTATTCTAGGATTCCCATTCTTCTCAAAGTTAGCCTCAATTTGCTGTGGTCCACACAGCTCAATACTTTTGCATAGTCAATGAAACACAGGTAGACATCACTCTGGTACTGTCTGTTTTCAGCTAAGATCCATCTGACATTGGCCGTGATGTCCCTAGTTCCATAGCCTCTTCTAAACCCAGCTTGCACATCTGGCAGTTCTCTGTCAATGTACTGTTCTAGTCATTTTTGGAAAATCATCAGCAGGATAACATCTTTATCATACTTGTACCTGCAGTCTATACCATCAGTCATGAGATCAGGAGACATATGGCATTGGGAAATGTCTGCAGACAGAGACCTCCAAAATATGGAGGAAAATGATGGTAGTTTGCAGACTTCCTCATTCAGGCCATGATTTTTCAATCACTTGCTATGCTGCTGAAAGCTGGAAAATTAATAAGGATAACAGAAGAAGAATTGATGTCTTTGAACTGTACTGTTGGAGAAGAGTACTGAAGATCTCATGAACTGACCAAAGAACAAAGAGATATGTCTTGGATAAGGTACAGCAAGAGTGTTCTTTGGAAGCAAATAAGATAAAGCTTCATTTTACATGCTTTGAACACCTTTATGGGATGGACTAGTCCTTGGAAAGGGACATCATGTTTGGAAAGGTGGAGGGGCTATGAAAGAGAAGGAAGTCCTTAACCAGGTGGATTGACACAGTGATGGCAGCAAATGGATTTGAGTGTGTCAGAGATTGTGAGGATGGCACAGGATAGGACAGTGTTGAAATTTGTTGTTCATAGAGTGGCTTTGAGTTGTACTCTCTTCAATGGCACCTAAGAGCAACAACATTCTACAGTGTTGTATAGGCTTCCAAAATGCACAAACATGAGAGGATAAAATAGGTGAATGGGACTTTCTAAAAATAAATCCTTGTGTGCATCAAAAAATTTCCCTGAAAAGGGAAAAAATATTTGGCAGTGACATCTCCTAAGGGAATCATAACCAAAATTTCTAGAAAACCCCTTAACAAAAGACAACTCGTTTACAAAATGAGCATAAGAAATGAACATACTTTTCACCAAAGAAGACATTCAGATGGTCTGAGACAGATAAAGAAACAGGACTGGAAATAGCAGACCCTCAAAAATTTAATGAATGGCAGTGGTCTACTGTGCAATGAAGTGCTAGAAGATTAGAAGGACTGCAAAATACTGACTCAGACATGGAAGGTGAGAAATCTATGCTGAGTAATGATTGCAAGTGCTAAGATGGGCTGATATTTAAGTGCTTGCTATGGGCTTAAAACATAGCATTTTTACAAGGATTTACTTGCCTACTCTTTCTTTACATCATCCCTCTGAAGTATTATCCATTAGCAAACTGAGGCTCAGAAAGGATGAGAAATTCACCCAAGGACATCCAAATTGGAGATCCAATGAGTGTTAGTCTCAGGCAGCCCATCTCCATACCCCAAGTTACTATGCCTTTTACCCAGCAGTGAGAATGAAATATCATGGAAACCACTAGAAGTCTTGTTTTTGTCTCATTATATCTTCATATACCCATGGGGTAAGTATTAGTGGAGCCACATTCTGGAGTTAGGCAAGAAACTTGACTCTCGAACTTAGGCTCTTTCCTTTTTCCAGACTCTAAAAATAAGCATCAGGACCCTTTCTTCCATCTATTCTGTGAAAGTTTATAAAGCAAATTGATTTCCCATTCAACCATTCATATAAGCATTCTGGTTTAGGACATTATTTATAATACTTATGTTATAACTGAACTCTTCCCTCTTCCTCCCTGTGATTCTGTTCTTTCTATCTTATCCCTTTCTGCCTTTTAGAATTTATCCTTGAAAAAAATTTCCTTTTGTTCTGAGGAGTAAGTACTTCCTTGGGGTTACCTGATAGGCCTGTTATTTGACTAAAGGTTACGGATAAGTTTATTACAAGCTGAACTGTATATAATATTAGTTAATGTATTAGAATGTGAAGATGATGAATGTAACATTCATTCATTAACTAAAAATTGGAATGAGCTTTATATCTTTTGCAATAATAAATAATGTAATCACTTATACCTGGTATGGAGAAAAAGATAATTACAGTATCAATATTTATAAAAGCATAAAAATTGTTAAAGTAAAATATACCAAAAAGTATAATAAAAACTATGTAACTTAAAATTAGGTAACACTTACATACCATATGTTATTGTTGTTATGTGCTGTCAAATCTCCTGCAATGCATAGCAACCATATGTACAAACATCCCTGAAGCCTGCCCTGTCCTGAGTCAGTCTCACTGACTCTGACACACCTACCCCCATTGTCCCAGTTACTGTATCAATCTATCTCATCCAGGGTCTTCCTCTCCTGTGTTGTCCCTCCACCCTTCTGAGCATGATATTCTTCTCCAAGGACCTGTCCCTCTGGCCACATGCCCAAAGTATGGGCCTTAAAATCAGAAACAGAGCCTCAAAATCCTAGCATCCAATGAGAAACTTGGTTTCACCCTCTCCAAGACAGACTTGTTTTCTTGGCGGTCCATGGTTTGTTCAAGACTCTTTTGCAGCACCACAACTCAAAGGCATCAATTCTTCTGTCATCCTTAGTCATTAATGGTCCAGTTCCCTTATGCAAAGCAAGTAATTGTGAAGACCAGTACATATTATCAAATATGTAAACAAACTTTCACAATCTTGCATTTAGGTCGGGAAATTATATATGTATTTTTTTTCTAGCTTAAAAAGTCCTTAATATTGTTTTATTGCTATTGTCGTTATGTGTCATCAAGTCGCTTGTGACTCATAGCAATCCTGTTTACAACAGCTCTGAACCCTGCTCTATTCTCAGCCAACCTTATTGTTTCTGACACATCGACTTTCATTAGCCCTGTCACTGAGTCAGTTCACCTCATTTAAGGTCTTCCTCTCTTGCTGTTCCTCCACCCTCCTAAGCAGGATGTCCCTCTCCAAGGGCTGGTGTCTCCTTGCAACATGACTAAAGTATGTCACACGGAGCTTCAGAATCCTTGCCTCCAAGGAGGAGCCTGGTTTCACCCTCTCCAGGTTGATTGTAGATTATAAAATTTGTTGTTGTTGTTATGTGCCGTCGAGTCGTTTGCGACTCATACGACCCTATGCACAACAGCCCTAAACCCTGCTCTATCCTGCGCCAACTGCACTGCCTCTGACACACCCATCCCGATTACCCCAGTCAC
>NW_006399984.1:3988821-4003284 GCF_000299155.1 Elephantulus edwardii | reverse complement strand
ATCTCTCCAATGCCTAATATGTCAATATTTATGTGTTCCATTTCTTTCTTAACAATTTCTAATTTTCCTTCATTCATGGCTCTCACATTCCATGTTCCAATCACTAGGGTCTGCTTACAACTGTTCCTCCTCCTTTGTATTTCCATACTTGATAGTTCTACCTAGGTTCCCCTTTCTGTTAGTCTGCAAGTTTAATACTCTCCTCCATCATGTCAGTCAGTGAAACATTTTTATTTAGATAATGAACAAAGAGCTGGGGTTTTGTCTGCTATGAAGAGAGAAAAAAGTTAACTTTGAAAAAGAAAAAAGTCTAGAAAGGTGACCTTAATTATGATTGGATTTTAGATATTTTAAGTGATGACATGACCTTGAGGGATGAATTTGAAGGACTCAGCAGTGAGTATCTAATGCTTTCTGTCATGTGTTTCAGGTCAGAGACTCCAATCTGAATCTGATAAAAATCTAGGAAGTCTCTCCTGTAGAAATGCCATCTTAAAGTGCTCTGTTAGTGTTGAACTGCTAACTGGAAATGCCTATCTATATGGAAACAGCACTTACAGGGTGGGGGATTGTGGGCTGCTTTAGTCCATATCTCAATTCCTGGGGGTTAATCATAAGACTAAAGGTTAAAAACTCCTGATTAACAAACTACTGTTCATGTAAAATCATTAAATTATGTCTGCTGGCATGATTAGATTTAAGTAAAGATTGATAGTGAAGCCACCCTGAAGCCTCATGGTAGAGGTCAGGATGCCCAAGGACACATTGAGCACCCACCACAGTGAACAAGTAAGAGGGACAGAAGTGGGGTCCAACTGACAGACAGGCAGGGGCACCTTCTCTTTGTTATTGCTAATGTATGATCCTCTCTTCTTGCAGCCCGCTGACATGGACTGAAGAGAAAGGGCCTGGCCTGAAGCGGAACAGATACTTAAGTTTCCACTTTAAATCTGGGTCTCTGGAGAATGTGCCCAATGTAGGAGTCAACAAGAACATTTTTCTGAAAGATCAAAATATATTTGTGCAAAAACTCTTGGGCCAATTCTCTGAGGAAGAGCTGGCTGTGGAGAAAAAGCGTATCCTGCACTGCCTGGGGCTTGCTGAGGAAATACAGAAACACTGCCGCCCCAAGAAGTAGGATGGGCCTGTGTCATTTCTACCCCAGGACCATAACTGTGTTATACCAAGATAACTGTGTTATCTTTTTCTGACAATTAAACTTGTTTTTTCATATAAATAGTATTTGCTTATTGTCACGTTATGTGCGCCATAAGTTTCAGGGCTAGACCATGTATGTTACCAAACAGGAAGGACTTGAGTATTATTTGCCTGGTTTTATTTATATTTCCCTACAATGCTAGGAGGGAACATTGATGGCTCAATGGTGGAATTCCATGTAGGAAGCCCAGATTTAACTTCCAGCCAATGGATCTTATAGGAAGCTACCATGAGGAGACTTCCCAAGAGGCTGTGAAGCTGTCAGTGAAGGCTTGTGTATTGCTGTGACTCTGAATAGGTTTGAGCAAAGCTTCCAGATTAAGATAGACTAGGAAGAAAGGCCTGGAAATCTATTGAAAATCAGCCAATTAGAACCTTATGGTTCACAGCAGTCTGATCTACAATTAATACGGGGATGGTGCAGGATGAGACAGCATTTAGTTCTATTATGCATGAAGTCACCATGGGTTATGGGATTACTTGACAGCAACCAACACTCTATGAGACAGGAATTATCCTGGTAGTATTTTTAGGATATTCTTGCTATAGTAAATAGGAGAGCCAAATTTTAAATCCTGCCCCCCCCCCTCCGGTATACTTAACCACTGTACACACTGCCTTGAAAGTCACTCATTCTGCTTTGAGGAATTTGCTTTTTACATACTAACTTTGGGTAATTCTGCTAGGAGCTGGAGATTATAAAAATTATAAGACATAATCACCATCCCTGGGGACCCTCCATTGTAAAAAATGGAACCGGTCACACAAGCTGGCCATTGTAACATGACAGGTCTAGTAGAGAGACTAGTGGGGCACCTGAAAGCTTAAGAGGTATTCATAGAACTTCAAAACCATACCTTAATGATGATAGGTTCTAGCAATATGACAAAAGCCAAGTGAGGGTCTGCCTGATCCAATAATGACCTAGCAAAAAAGGAAAGTGAGAAATCCTGCTGCTGGTGCTAGTAACACTATGTACCTCAAAGATATGGAAGCACTGAATGTGTCCAAGGAATCTCAGGGAATCTATAAACTTGTGGGAAGGGCTGATAATTGTATTTTTAGGCAGTATGAGGCTTAGGAATGCTGTTACTGAACAAAAAAAAAGACTGATCGGATTCTGGTTTGAGTCAAGTGCTTAGGAGACAGCCTAGAGAGCAGCTGAGCTTTGAAAGCAAAGAACAGCTATCCAGGGGTGGGGTTTGCACTGCACTTTTTCCAAGAAGCTGCTGGTGTTGAGTGGGTACTGCTGATCTGGGGCAGAGCCAAGACTCAGGAAGCTATTGCTGCATTCCACTGGTAGGCTAGCTGCTTTTCCATGGATACTGGTGGTCGATTTCTTGCTCCTATAACTTCCCCTCATCATTGTCACATGCTCCCCTTCACACTGTGCTGCTCAGTCAATTCAAAGGCTGAGGTCAGTTACAGAGGTTAACCTTCATTGTCTGTTTACTTTATCTCATAGGACCTTAGAGGAAACTCTGGTGGCATACTCCACAAGGAGTTAAGCAGTGATTCTCTGGATACTAGAATCAAATCACTCTTCTGAAGAAACATGAGGAGTGTCCACCCATGCAATTTTTTTTCCTATAATTATATTTTATTAATTTTCATAAACATTTACAGAGAGATTTTGGGTTTCCATTCATTCATTGTTGCACTATTCTCCCTACCCTCCTCCCAGTTTGTTCTTGGCCTTTGAAACCCACTAGCTGTGAGTTAGATCTGACTCCACAGCACTGAGTTTGAGGGTAGTTTTTGTTTTCTTTTTGATAGTACCTTAAGGGGAAGTTGTTGTTGTGTACCACCAAGGTGGAACTGACCCGTAGCTGACCCTCCAGCAGGTTTTCAGGGGCAGTAAATCACATAGGAAGAGGTTGCCTATACTTCTCCCACGGAGCAACTGGTGGATTCAAACCGTTTGCCTTTGGCATTGCAATGCAAATTCTTACTACTAGGGCCCAGAGCTCCCTAATGGGAAACAGGAAAATATTATCTATTTAAAAATAAAGTTATTCTAAAAAATGAAAAGATTCTTAAGGTTGTTCTCTAATTTGCCTTATAAAAGTTTTTTTAATATTTTTTAATGATTTTCATATAATAATGGGTGATTGTAACCCACGGCCCTCAGGCCTGTTTTTATTTGGTTTTGGTCAAATATTCTTGTAGGTCAGATAGCCCTGGTGTGTCTACTTGCCATACAGAGGTAACTTGTGGTTGCTGTGAAGCTGAACACTGTGACACTGATGTGTCAAAAGTGATAATGGTTACCCATGGTGGACAGTGTTTGGTGGAGCTCCCAGATTAAAACCAGCTTGGAAGCAGGAGTGGCATCCACTTCCATAAATAGCTTGCTTCCAGAAACCCTATGAACCTGGAGAAATGATGACAGTCACGCACTTTCATTCGTAGGGTCACTATGAGTTGCTTACGACTCAACGGCGCTTAACAACAACAACAATATCTTTACAGTATGTTTCATTCATTTACATTGTTTTATACAAACTTTCATTTACATTGTGTTTCACATATTCTATTTTACATTCTTTTTTATTCTAGTTTATTTACAAAATTTTAATATATTGCTCTTCATGCCAGATCCTTCTCATTTCCCTCACCCCTCCCCATCAAATTGTACGGCCCCATGATTAATCCCCACCCGCTACCACCACACATCCTCTTGTAGAAGAATTTTTACTGAATATTGATCAAACAGTTATCTTGTCGGAACTAGGAGTGGCATCCACTTCCTAAACAACATGCCTCTGGAAACTCTATGAAGTTTGCTAAAGGGCAGTAGTTGTAGAGGCGCTTTAAGCCTTTTGTTCATAGGGTCGCTATGAGTTGTGCTCAACTCAAAGGCAATCAACAACAACCCAGGTGCCAAATGGTTAAAGTACTTGCCTATCAACCAAAATGTTGAAGGCCAGATACTCCCAGAGGCATCTTGGAAGAAGGACCTGGTGATCTACATCCAAATGATGCCAGTCATTAAGATGCCATGGAGCACAGCTTCACTCTGACACATGATCACCATGAGTCAGTGTCAACAGACACCGATATTGGCTTTCACCTTTCTTTTATTACCCTTAAAAAAAAGAGAGTTAAAAGGAAGAGTCTGTGACACCACAGATATCACTGCTAATGTCAAATGGATCTTGGCATGAAGCAGAGAATACAAGAAGAATCTATTTGTGTTTCAGTCATATGCAAAAGAATTTGATTGTGCTGTAGATGATAACAAATTATAAATAACATTGAGAAGAATGGGAATCCCAGAACAACTAATCATATTCATAAAAGACCTAGACCAACAATATTTTGTCTGAAACATTGCATAGTTTAAAATCAGGGAAGGCATGTGTTAGAGTAGTATCCTTTCTCTGAACTAATGTTGAGCAAATTATTTGAGAAACTGGACTCTATAAAGTAAAAATGTGGCATCAGGATAGGAGGAAGACTCATGAACAATGTATTATGTAGATGACACAACCTTGCTTGTCAAAAGTGAGGAGGATTTTCATCACTACCTGTCCTAAATTTTAAATACGTGTTAATTATTGTTCATTTATAAGTTCATAGTTCTAATTCTCATAAACTGGATACTTGTCCTTTTGTCAAATTTGTTAAATGCATGCAGATTAATATTTTTAAAATTCTGATTGAAGTTTGTGATTTCAGAAAGATAAATTAGTTGATAATATACTGAATCAGAAAATTGGACTTGAATGAAATGGTGTTTTAAATTCGTGCTATTTGCTTGATTTCTATTAAAAATTTGGTTTTTCTAAGCATTTGCAAATCCCCTAGGAGTCCCCCTGCTTCTGGTTTGTGTTACCACTTATGTGTTCTTAATTCTCTAAAACATAATTTGTTCCTTGACACTTCAAAGTTCTTCCCCCACCCAATTCTTACACAATGTCCTTTTGTTTTCTGTTCTACCTCTTCCCATTTAAAGATAATCTTTGATGCACAAAAATCAATTTCCCAAGGTCCACAGTTTCCATGATTGTTGAAAACATAGAGGAATATTAGAATTCTATTGTGTGCTGTTTCTTAGCCATTGGGAGTCCCTTTAGAATTTGATTACAGTTATGAAAGACCTCCCCAGAAAAATATGTGCACAGACACACACACATATTACACAGCTTCTGTTGTATAGTCTAAGATTCATGTCATGGGTCCTCTAAAGTTTTTAAGAACTTCCTTATTGCTCACTTCAGTTTTCTGCTTCTGTTTTAACAACACTGTGCTAAATTGTGTGGTCTCGGTAGAATTTGGAGTCTTTCCTTGATTGTGCTTTCTAAATTCAGTATTGGTGAACTTCTGATGTAAAATGAAGACCTTACTCTCATAAATTCGAAGCATTAAAATAAACCGAATTGCAACTTTAAAAAAAAAAAGTGAGGACCAGAAGTACATGGTGCAAAAGATCAAAGACCACAGCCTTCAATATGGATTACATCTCAGCATCAAGAAAATAAAAATTCTCACCACTAGGCCAATAGATAGGCAAGATAAATGAAGAAAAAAGATTGAAATTTTCAATTATTTCATCTTGCTTAGATCCACAGTAGTCAAGAAATCAAAAGATGTTTTGTATTGAGAAAGCTTGCTATTGGGGACCTATCCAAAGTATTGAAGAGCAATGATGTCATTTTGAAGAAAAAAGTGCACCTTATTCAAGTCATGATCTTTTCAATCATTTGCTGTATGTCTGAGAGCTGGGAAATGAATAAAAGATTGCAGAAGAAGAATAACTATCCTTCAGTTGTGGTGTTGGAGAAGAGTACTAAGTATCTCATGGACTTCCAAAAGAATAAATATATTGAATGTGTAGCCAGAGAGCTCCTTAGAAGCAATAATGATGAAACTGCATCTCACATACTTTGAGCTTGGAAAAGTAGAGGGTCAGCAAAAGAGGGAAAGACCCTCAATGAGATGGATTGACACAATGACTGTAGCAATGGCCCGCAGTATGTGGAGATGATGACAAAGGTGCTGGATAAGACAGGGTTTAGATCTATTCATAGGATATCTGTGATTTGTAACACCACGTAACAACCATTTTTATCCTTGCTTCATGCTCACTGACATCAGGTAATAATAGTATGTCTATGTCTGTGCAACTTCTAGCACAAGATAAGTATTTGAACAATTGACAACAAAGATTCAGTAAAATAGCCTCTCCCATTTGGTAATTTCTGCCATATCAAAAACATGGGCCTTTATAATGGTTTAGGAGTGGACCATGTGATTGCTAGTTGGTATTGGTAATTGTCTCTCAAGTTTACTTGTGTTTGGCTAGAAGAAAAAAGTGAAAACGTACATAGATTTTACTAATTGGTAGAAATTACAAAACAAGAGGGAAAAAGAGATGGGAAGAAGCAGAATCCTGCAAAATACTGGAACAGCAGTCTTTTCTTACTCATGTTTTCAACCTTCTCATCTCCTTTTGGGGCTGCTATAAGGCACCCTCCATCTCTCATGATGTTGCCTATTTCCAGTGGTAAGAACTTTTGTTTTCTTGAGGTTGGGATGCATATTGAAGACCTTAGTCTTTGATCTTCTGCAGTAAGTGCTTTTAAGTCTTTTCCACTTTCTGCAAGCAAGGTTGTATCATCTATATAACACACGTTGTCGGTGCCTCTTACTGCAATCCTGATGCCACATTCTTCTTTATATAGTCTGTCCTCTCAGATTATTGTCTCAGTATACACATTTAATAGTTGTGGGGAAAGAATACAACCCTGACTCACACCTTTCCTAGTTTTAAACCACATAGTGTTTCCTTGTTCTGTTCAGATAATTGCTTCCTGGTCTATGGGTAGGTTCCTTTTCATGAACACAATTATGTTTCCTGAGATTCTCACCATTCTCAATATTAACCATAATATTTTTTATGATCCACACAGTCAAAAGCCATACAGTCAAAACCACAAGTGAACATATTTCTGATATTCTCTGCTTTCAGCCAAGATCTATCTGATATCAGCAGTGATATCCCTTGTGTTAGGGCTTCTTCTAAATCCAGCTTTAATTTCTAGAAGTTCCTTTTGGATGTATTGTTTGATTTTATTAAATAATAATCAACAAGATTTTGCTCTGTCTTCTCATGCTTTGACATCTACTCAGCTCCTTAACTTTTTTATTTCTTCCCTTTGATTTGGCTTCTTGACATTCTAGTGCAATATTCAGAGTCTCTTCTGACATCCATTTTGATGTTTCCTTCTGTCTTTGTAATGACCTTTTGCATTCTTTGTGGATGATATTCTTGTTATCCTCTCCACACCTCATCTGTTCTTCATTCATTAGTGTTCAAGGCCTCAAACCTTTTCCTGAGCTGTTTTTTAAATTCAAGTGGGACAGACTCAAGATTAAATTTTGGTTCCTGTGGATTTGATTTGACCATTAGCTTTAATATGAACATGCATAGGACTAGCTGATGGTCTGTTCCACAGCCAGCACCTGGCCTAGTTTTGACTGCTGATATTGAACTTCTCTAGTGATTCCTCCCACAGATGTAATTAATCTGATTTCTGTGCATACCATCAGGTAAAATTCATGTGTATAGCCTGTGTTAATGTTTCTTATAAAAAGTATTTGCTATGAATAAATCATTGTGCAAAATTTTATCATTCTGTCTCCAGCCTCATTTCTGTCACCAAACCCATGTTTTCCAACTACTGACCCTTCGTCCTGCTTCCCAACTTTTGCATTCCACTCACCCATTATTATTAATATATCTTGGTTGCATATTTGATCAATTTCTGACTGCAACAGATAGTAGAAATAATCTGTTTATTCCTCTTTGATTCCTGTTGTTGGTGCATAAATTTGAATGATAGTGGTATTAATAGTTCTTCCTTATATGAGTATGTATATTATCTTGTCACTCACAACATTATATTTCAAGATAGATCTAGAAACTGTCTTTTTAACTACAAAAGTGACTCCATTTTTCCTCACCTTTTCTTTTCCAGAGTAGTAGATCATATGATTGTCTGATTCAAAATGTCCCATACTAATCCATCTCATTTCACCAATACCTAAAATGTCAATATAAGGTGTGCCTGATCCAAGCCATGGTCTTTACAATTACTTTCTATGCATCAGAGAGCTGGACAATAACTAAAGATGACAGAAGAATTGATGTCTTTGTGTGGTGGTGCTGTAGAAGAGCCTTGAGCATACCATGGACCACCAAGAAAACAAGTAAGTCTCTCTTGGAGAGGGTGAAATCAAATTTCTCCTTGGAGGCTAGGATTTGAAGCTTCATCTCACACACTTTGGGCATGTGGCCAGGAGGGACTAATCCTTGGAGAAGGACATCATGCTCAGAAGGGTGGAGGGACAATGCAAGAGAGGAAGACCCCGGATGTGATGGATTGATACAGTAACTGGGGCAATGGAGGAAGGTGTATTGAATGAGACAGGTGTGTTGAATGGCTCAGGACAAGGGATAAGACAGGCTTCAGAGCTGTTGCACTATGAATCTCAGAATCACAAGTGATTCAACAGCTCGTAACAATAGCAGCAAGAAGATTTTATTTGGTATCATATTAATTATATTGTTTGAATATTCCCATAGTCTATTACATCACCTTTTAAAAAAATGGTAACATATATGGACTTCTTCCAGTCAATTGGCCAGGTAAGTGTCTTCCAAATTTTTTGGTATGGCAAGTGAGCATGTCCAGGGCTGCATCTATGTGTTGAAGAATCTCAACTGGAATTTCATCAACTCCTCAGGTCTTATTTTTTATTATTACTTCAAAGCAGCTTCAAATTCTTCATTAGTTACCACTGGTGCTTGATCATATGCTTCAGAGTAAGTCTTTCAAGGCAAGGAGAGTGAAATTCCTTCTCACATACTTTGAGCCTGTTGTCGGGGCCAGTCCTTAGAAAATCATCCTGGGATAGGTGGAGGGTCAGTAAAGGAGAGCATCCTCAACAAGATAGACAGACACAGTGAATGTAATAATACACTTAAGGATGTCAGATATTATGATGATGCCAGTTCAGGTTCAGATCTATTGTTCTTAAGGTCATTATGAGTTGTAGTTGACTGTCTGGCACCTAACCACCACAATAAAATGCAGTCTTCATCCATATCCCACTGCCCAAACCAAACAAACCCATTTCAATCTAGTCCGACTTATGTTAACTGCCATATCAGACTTCTGAAGCTGTAGATGAATGTACTCCCACATCCATGCCACTATGGTCACCAACCTGATCATCAGGATGATGCAAGGTAGGGCCAAGTTTGGATCTGTTTTTCATAGGATTTCTACGTGTCAGAGTCAACTCTACAGCACCTAAGAAGAACAACAACAAATGAGGTGAATAGATTAAAATAATCAGGTTTTCTATTTACAGTGTAATATATAAACCCCCTACCCTCAATCCAAATTTTTATTTCAGAGTTACAGAAGTAGTCAAAGTATCCCTCAGCCATGTGTTCAAAGTGCCAAAAGTCAGTGGCCTTTATCTACTTGTTTGCCTGAGGTTCCAGACTACTATGGAAGGTCAAGTAAGAAAGGATATTTTTAAACTTTTTAAAATATAATTTAAAACTATTCTGTACCAGTAAAATATATTAATCTTTCCAATGTAAAATTTTAACAGCTGTTAAAGCATTTGCAAAAACCACAAGCCCTACTTCAGCTTTATTGCAGTTATTTATTAAGAAAATATTAATTTTTAAATTAGAAGACACAAAAATGCTTTCACTATAGAAGAGACAAACTGATTTTAAAGAAAATATTCTATGAGAACATCTACTCAGAAAATAACAGATTTTCACAGGATACCAAGATGGCAAACCTGGAGCAAAGCATTGTTAAAGACCAGGCAGTGGTACTGAAGCCAAACTGTATCAAAACTCTTCATTAGAAATCTAGAGGCCATGTGAGATGGTTTCTTAGACTTGAAAGGGTTGAGGCATTTTTCAGTTGAACATTCTGAATTTCTCTTAACAACAACCATGCTTTCAACAGCCATTTGCAAGCTTCCTTCCATCTGCACATTCTCTCTCACAGTTGTTTAGAATTAGTAATGATCTCTTCCATTTATTTATGCTGATATAAAACATTAAGTTAAATACACTTTCAAAAGTGTATTTTTATACACTTTTTATCCTTTATAAAAATCCACCATAAAAATTTGTGTCCAAGGCCAGTCATATGGCCTTCATGTATGCTTTTGTGAGCTGCTGATCCAGAGTTGAGATGGCAGATGTATTTTTCTCTGTATTGTCATCAGGAATGTAATTCAAGCCCTGAGCTGAAATCCCAAGGCAGGGTAGAAAAATCCTATGAGGAGTTTTGGTGAAACAGACCATGAGCTCATCTTACCAATGTGGGTGTTAAAATACTGACAGCAAACACAGAGGGCAAGTACTATATCTCAGACAATTAATAAAATTGAGAGATGCAATGGGGGAAATGTACAAATATATTATTGAGGTGGGGGGATGTAACACAGAAAGGGCAAAAATATGTAGCTGCAAATCTAAAAAGGTTGAGCTTTTGTTTTCTTTTTCAAAAGTGCTATTACATTTATTTTAATACACTATGTCCAACTCTTTGTAAAACTGAACCACTTCTGTTTTAAGCACTCTGATTGAAGTGTTTCTAAGCAGCTGAGGGGGAAAGGAATTCACTTGTTGATTAATCCAGCTTCCTTAATTTTACTGGAGAAGAACTTCTCCAGGATACTGACACATTTGTTAGCATCCGCTTTCCAGCGGGTTGTACTCTTTGCAGTTGGTAATTTCTTAGACACATAGTTCCTATTTTTGAGGCATTCACTCATGGTTTTCAGATCCATGGGGAAACTTAAAACTTCTTGATACCCTGGAGCTTCTGTACTCTTCACTGATTCCATGAAAGGCCAAGCACTTTGGTGACTCTTCACCCGCTGGAGGATAGTCTTGAACCTGCTGTAAAGCTAGTTGGCGTCTTTGGGCTCTCTTCTCTCTTTTCCACTTGGTTTCCAGCCTGTCTCTCTAATCCTAGGAATACTCTTGAAGAGGATTCGTCGGACTCCATCTTTGAAACAAGACAGTCCTGGGTAGACCTTTCAAATCTGGGCTTTCTTTCTTTCAATCAACTTTTTAATTATCTCCTTCTGCTTTTTTTATAATGACAGAAAACTCTGTATGGAATCTTCGGATTTAGCTCTCATGCCATTAAAGTGTCTCCTTCATATTCCTTGGTGTAGCCAACATATTTGGTTTTAGGTATTTTTATTTCTTTGGAAAAACTCTATTTCTTGAAGTAACCAATTGCATATTCATCTGCATACTTGAGGAAGTCCAGGATGTTGTGCGTTATATGGTATTCTTTCAAGTGGTTCATTAAGTGTGTTACATAGCCTTTTACAATTTCCGTGAATCCTTGCTATGGGTACATACAGAAACAGATACCACTGATGACACAGCCATCTTTAATTAAAGCCAGGGTTTTGTGTTTCGGGTCAAAGACAAGCATTGGCATTTGGGGCAGCTGGTGTGAGAAGACCTTCAGGATTTTCTTGCTGTTTTAACAGTTGTCTGTTGAAGATAAACTGTTTTAACAAGATTTTAACAAGCTGATTTTGTATACACATCAGAATTTCCTGGTAATTATAGATTGTTGTTGTTGTGTGCTGTCGAGTCAGAACCATCTCATTCCTTATCCTCCAGGGTGTTGTTGTTGTTGTTATGTGCCATCGAGTCGCTTGCGACTCATAGCGACCCTATGTACAAGAGTTCTATACGTTCTTCTATCCTGTGCCAACCTAGCCATCTCAAATGCACTTATTCCCACCTCTCCAGTCACAGAATCGATCCATCTCATCAAAGGTCTTCCTCTCCTTCGTCACCCCTCCACTCTGCCAAACATGATGTCCCTCTCCAAGGACCAGTCCGTCCTTGCAACATGCCCAAAATATGTCAGACAAAGCTTCAGAATCCTTGACTCCAGGGAACATAATGGCTTCACCCTCTCCAGGACGAATCTGTTTGTTCCCCTAGTAGCCCATGGTATATTCAACACTCTTCTCAAGCACCACAGGTCAAAGGCATCAATTCTCTTTCTATCAACCCTATTCACTGTCCAACTCTCTGATGCATAGCATGTAATTGTGAAGACTATAGCCTGGATCAGGCACACCTTAGTCTCCAGTCTGACATCATTGCTCTTCAGTACTCTTGAGAGGTCCCTCACAGCCGACTTTCCCAAGGCAATTCGTCTCTTGATTTCCTGGCTGCTGTTACCAAGAGTGTTGACTGTGGAGCCAAGTAAATTAAAACTGTTAACTATCTCAATCTCTTCACCGTCCATACTGATGCTGCCAATTGACCCAGTGGTGAGAATCTTTGTTTTCTTGACGTTGCGCTTCAATCCATATAGGAGGCTGTAGTCCTTCATCTTCTGCAGCAAGCGCTTCAGGTCCTCCTCAGTTTCAGCAAGCAGGATTGTGTCATCTGCATAACGCAGGTTGTTGATGATTCTTCCACCAATCCTGATGCCACATTCCTCTTTGTATAGCCCAGCGTCTCGGATGATCTGTTCTGCATACAGATTGAAAAGGTATGGAGACAGAATACATCCCTGATGAACCCCCTTCTTGATTTTGAACCATGTAGTGTCTCCTTGCTCTGTTCTGACAACTGCCTCTTGATCCAAGTATAAGTTTCACATTAGCACAATCAAATGTTCTGGGATTCCCATTCTTTTCAGAGTCAGCCACAGCTTGTTGTAGTCCACACAGTCAAAAGCCTTTGCATAGTCAATGAAGCACAGATAGACATTCTTCTGGTATTCTTTGCTTTCTGCTAAGATCCATCTAACATTAGTTATAATATCCCTAGTACCACGACCTCTTCTAAATCCAGCCTGCACACCTGGCAGTTCTCTGTTGACTTATTGTTCCAAACGTTTTTGGATAATTTTCAGCAGAATCTTGCTTGTATGTGATATCAATGTTATTGTTTGATAATTTCCACACTCTGTTGGGTCACCTTTCTTTGGAATGGGAACAAATATCGATCTTTTCCAGTCAGTGAGCCAGCTGGCTGTTCTCCAGATTTCTTGGCACAACTTAGTGAGCACATCCAGGCCAGTGTCTGTTTGTTGAAATATGTCAATTGTTATGCCGTCAACTCCTGGAGCCTTGTTTTTTGCCAATTCCTTCAGAGCAATTTGAACTTCCTCCGTCATCACCATAGGCTCTTGCTCATATGTCATTTCTGTGGTCCAGGGCAGTAAAAGAAAATGTAGTAAATCACACGAGAGGAGATTACTCATACTTCTCCCACAGAGCAGCGGGTGGATTTGAACCATGTGCTTTTGGAATTGCAGCGTAGCTTCTTACCAATAGGCCACCAGAACTTCTAAAATGAATGTTATTCAAATAAAGTGCTAAAGCACCCGTGAGGAACATAATATTGTCATCGTTTATACTTGAAACTAGCTAGAATGTAGAAACATCCCAATAGATGAATGTAGTGGAATTTTATTCAATTGAAAAAAAATCAGTTAAGATACATAAGTGAACTTTAAAAACGGTTAAATTAAGTAAATTGAACTCTGTTGTTGTTGCTGCTGTTGTGCACTGACAAGATGGAACTGATCCATAGCTGACCCTCTAGTGAGTTTTCAGAGACTGTAAATTGTGTGGGAGGAGACTGTCCATCTTTCCCTCAAGGAACAGCTGGTAGGTTCAAACAGCTGGTGTCTTTGGGTTGGTAGTGCAACTCCTTGCCACTGGACTACCAGAATTCCCTCAATTAACAACTAAAGAGCAAATATACTATTATTGCAGCACTTACATAAACTATTAAATGCATAAATACCAAGTAGATAAAACGTACCAGGATGAAAGTTGGTGATAAGAGGAAACTATCGATTAATGAACAGAGTTTCTGTTTGTAGTGATGATAAGATTTTGGAATAGTAATAAATTGTGAATATTACCCTCAGAATTATAAGGGTACACTGAATCGTAAGCTTAGAAATGGTTACAATGGCAAATCTTATGCTGTCTGTATTTTGTGGCAGTAGTTACAAATGGAAAGCAGAGAAGGCTTCCCTAAGGAAGAATCCTGAACTCTGAGAGCTGCGAAAGAATTGAAGCATGTTTTGGAGTCTAGGGGTGAGGGGAGAGTAGGTAATAGGGAGATAAAGTGCAAAATTCCCATATCCAGCCAGGACAGAGCTCAGCTGTTTAATAGGTGCAGGTGTCTTTTTTTTTTCT
>NW_006399984.1:3984688-3988337 GCF_000299155.1 Elephantulus edwardii | reverse complement strand
TCTTTCATTGTTTTACAAACCCTCCCCCAGGTCCCCTCCACCATGCAGCCCTCGCTCTAGTCTCCTGTGATGACAGAAATACCCAGTTACATCTCAGGTGTCTTAAATGGGTTTTTTTAAAAAATTCCAATTTCCTTTCCTAATCCCATCAAAATTTTAAAACAAGTTTGGAGATGAGAATGAGATACTAAGAAACGTTAGAAAATACACGTCAGAAATTATGATATTAATTACCATTTTTAAACAACCAATATCCTCTAGACTTTTTAATAATTCTATTCCACTTAATCCACCCACTGCCATTGATTCAGTTCAGACTTACAGTGACTCTCCATCAAGTTTCCAAAACTGTAAAGCCTGGGATAATATTAAGGGAGAAGGGAAAACTTTAAAAGGCCTGGTGGATTTGAATAACAAACCTTCCATTTGGCAGGCAGCAAGTAACACATTCAGCAAGCCTTGCTCTTTATAGTTCTCTTATAGGCCAGGAGGAGTCAGCCCTATATTTATGCACCTTTAAAAAAATTATGTATGTATGTATGTATGTATGTATGCATGTATGTATTTATTTATTTTATACTGGTTTACTTAGGAAGTTCATGTACATTGTTTTTCACACCAGATCTTTCCTCTCTCATGCACCTTTATAAATACATAATGAAGCTGGAATTTGGAATATTAACAACAGAGTCCAACTCCCCCCTTTCAAAGTTAGGGATCATTACACTAAAGCTCTTGGCCAAGTCTGGCCTACTGCCCATTTGTAGAAAGTGGCTTTGACACACAGCCTGAAAATTCATTAAAATGTTGTCTGTTCTAGCTTTCACATTACAGTGGCAGAGGTGGAGCACAGGGGATAAAGTTATGGTTGCACAATTTAAAGTATCTTTAATCTTGGTCCTTTATAAAGAAGTCCTGGTGTCACAGTGGTTAAGCACTTGGCTGCTAATCAAGAGAGTTTAAGTTCAAATATACCAGCATCTTCAGAGTAGAAAGATGTAGCTGTCTGCTTTTACAAATATTTACACCCAGTGCTGAGGACTGGTGACTTGGCAGCTTAACATCTGTAAATGGACCTACAACCCCAAACTCCGTTTTGACCCACTCCCACCTCCACACCTCCACTCCCACCACTGTCCTGTGTCCCCACACCCCCACATACCCTGGTGGCTATGCCAAAGCCCTGAACCTTGGGAGCGCCCCAGGGCCACAAGAGAGTCCTTCACACAGCATAGAGACCGACCAACAGCCATGGGCAGTACGATTTTGAATCAGAACTTTTTTTGGAGCAGTTTGTTTTGGAGCCACAGGAACACAAAGCCATGCCTAAAGCCACCAATAGAGCTGCTGTGGGACTGATCTGACACGAGAAAGGCCAGTGGGACCCTGACTGGGTTTTCCTGGGCACCACTGATTGCCTGGGAGAGTACCCAAGGGAAAGCCCACTGGTGGGAAATTGGCTGAGCTCTCTTAGGCCATGCTGACTACCCAGGAACAAGAGGGCCAGTTGTAATTTGTCTGAAATTTTGTGAATACTACAGACCAGCCAGAGGCGAGTGGGTTAGTGGAAATTTGACTGACTTCTTGGGGCTCATTGGACTCAGGACCCAGCTTGGGGAGAGGCCACTGCATGCGGGAACCTGAGTAAGTGCCACTGGGCAGGGACCGCTGAGTGAAAACCACTGGGTGGGAGATTGACAGCTGGAATTTGAATAGGGACCCCACTCATAAGCACACCCAGATAGCTGAGGTCTGAGTGAGGTCCCCCAAATGATTGACCTGACCTTGTTAATGCCCCACCCCCGTGCCTGCCCCACCCCATTTGGCTCCATACCTGTGCCAACATGTCTAGTCAATCAACTTGCCTTTAATCTGGAGCATCTTGACCTGTCTTACCTACAAGAGACTGCTCTCACAGTCTCTGAACTGACATTTCCCTGGAGTCATAAGTTCAGAGAAAAACACGAGTGGGGTAGTTGCCCAACTTTTCTCTAGAGCATTGTCTTCAGATCAAGAACATATCAATGTCTCGAAGACAGCAAGCTATTCCAGACACTACAGAAGTGCAAAGCAAGATGTCACCCCCCAAAGGGTGACACAGCATCAATGGATTTCCTGAAGCCAGAAAGTCTGATGGAACTTTCTGACACAGAATTTAAAAGGACAATGATTGAATATTTTCAATGGATGAAAGACAAACTTGAAGAATTACAGAATACTACAATCCATACCTTTTCACCCTGATTATCCGAGAGGCTGGGCTCTATGAGGAGAAGTGTGGCATCAGGATTGGTGGAAGAATGATTAACAATCTGCATTATGCAGATGACAAAACCCTGCTTGCTGAAACTGAGGAGGACCTGAAATGCTTGCTGCAGAGGGTCAAGGACTGCAGCCTTCAGTGTGGATTGAAGCTCAATGTTAAGAAGACAAAGATTCTCACCACTGGACCAATTGGCAGCATCAGGATGGATGGTGAAGAGATTGAGATTGTTAATAACTTTAGTCTGCTTGGCTCCATGGTCAACACTCTGGGCACCAGTAGCCAGGAAATCAAAAAACCTATAGCGAAGGGAAAGTGTGCTGTTAGGGACCTCTCCAGGGTATTGGAGATCAATGGTATCACTCTGGAGACTAAGGTGTGTCTGATACGGGTTATGGTCTTTACAATCACTTGTTATGCATCAGAGAGTTGGTCAATGACAGGGGGGATAGAAGAATTGATGCCTTTGAGCTGTGGTGCTGGAGAAGAGTATTGAATGTACCATGGACTGCCAAGAAAACAAACAGATTCATCCTGGAAAGGGTTAGACCAGGCTACTCCTTGGAGGCAAGGATTCTGAGGCTTCGTCTGACATACTTTGGACATGTTGTAAGGAGGGACAGGTCCTTAGAGAAGGGCATCATGCTTGGGAGGGTGGAGGGACGGTGCAGAAGGGGAAGACCCTCTATGAGATGGATTGATTTAGTGACTGGGGTAATCAGGATGGGTGTGTCACAGGCAGTAAGATTGGCACAGGATTGAGCAGGGTTTAGGGCTGTGGTACATAGGGTCACTACGAATCGCAAGCGACTCAACTGGCACATAACAACAACAACAACAACAACAATAATAAATTAAAAAACAGGAGGAGCTAAAAAAAAAAAAACAACAACCAATACACTGTAGAGAAAACAAACAAGGAATTAACAGCATTGGAAAAACAAGAAACCACTATCCAAAATATGAGGTCCAATGTTTCAGATGCTGTCAACATGACGGAGGGACATAGGAGCAGAGTTGAAGAGATGATGAAACACAGACACTGAAATAGAAGACAGAATAGTCACCACTGATCTACTAGAGCAAAGAGGAGACCCAAAAAAGAAGGAAAAAGAAGAAAATGTAAGAAATAACGTGGGACACCATCAAAAGACATAGCATGCACATCATTGGAATCCCAAAGCAGGAAGAAGCAAGTAAAGGCACCGAAAAAGTTGTGGAAGAATTACTAGAGGGAAACTTCATAGGCATAATGAAGAATGAGAGAATATATATATTCTAGAAGCGTATGGATAGTGGTATTCACTGGGCTTCCTTGTAAGCGTATGGATATAATCCTGTCACTCACGGTGTTGTACTTCAAGATGGATCTAGAAATTACTGTTT
>NW_006399984.1:3972221-3981933 GCF_000299155.1 Elephantulus edwardii | reverse complement strand
TCGGAAACGACTCGACGGCACATAACAACAACAACTCCTAGTTCACCCACTACTTCAATGTTATCATATGCCACAGGGACACCTAAAACACAGTGCACAAGCAGCAGCAAAGTTTAACAGCTCCAGGCAAGGCAGGACACCCGGTTGTCCACCACAGGTGCTTCAGAGGCAGCCTTTGGCTGTGGGGCCTCCGGGAAACCCACAGCCACTATATTTTTCATTTTCCCCTCGGCCAAGGCAGGAAGTATGATGTTGTTAGGTGTCACCAAGCTGATTGTGATTCATAATGATTCTATGAACAATAAATCTGAGCCTTTTTCTATCTTGCACCATCCTCACAATCTCTGATATGCTTGAACCTATGGTTACAGTCACTGTGTCAATCCAGCTTGCTGAGGGTCTTCCTCTCTTTCTCTGACCTTGCACCTTTCTCAGCATGATGTCTTTTCTCAAAGACTGGCCCCTCTTGACAACATGCCCAAAGTATGTTAAATGAATTTTCACCATCCTTGCCTCTAAAGAGCTCCCTGGTTGCACCTCCTCCAAGGCAGACTTGTTCTTTTGGCAGTCCCCAGCATCACAATTCAAAGTCATTTATCCTTCTTTATTTAGCCTTCTTTATTCATTGTCTGACTTTCAGAGATGCATAACACACAATTGAAAAGACCATGACTCTGGTCAGGTACACCTTTGTATTTAAACTGACATCCTTGCTCTTGAGCACTTTAAAGTGAACCTTGACAGCAATGAATCGATTCTCATGGCAAGCCCATGTGTTTTATAACAGAACTGTACTCCCTAGTTTTCTGCAGTTACCTTTAGGAAGTTGATCACCAGGCCTTTTCCCGAGATGTAATGGCCTGGAAACTGCATGAAGACACACTTGAAAGTATTTGCTGTTCCAGTCAGTCATGTATTCATTAGCTGATATTCAGTGAACATGTGTTTTGGCAGTATAGGTTCTGGGGAATTGAGGAACAAAACTCAGCAGCCTCAGTAAGCTTGCTCTGCATAGAGATGCTTATAGTATATCTGGTAAGAGTTTTGGCTAGAGAAGCAATACCTCTACAAGGGTCATGGGGTGAGGACATGACCTCTGGGTGAGGCCAATAAAAAAGGATATTATGCATAAGCAAAGTAGAGAAACAGGGAACATGGTCACAGCAACAATAAGCAGTTCAGTCCGGACAGCAAAGAGGAGTGTGGTGAGAGATGGGACCAAGAGGGCAGATCCACAGGGCTAGCTGCAGCAACTATGCAACTAAACTGTATGCAACCTTATAAAGTCACAAGAATTCTGTTTCTCCACATTAAAAGATGGCATAGAACTGGATGACCCTCAAGGTACTTTCAGAGGGATTTGGAGCATGAAACTCCGTGAGTCAAGCTTTTATCATGAAGAAAAGGGGCAAAGGTGGGAGCTCAAGTCCCTTCCAGGTCCTGGTCTTAAAGAGGATTATGGCCAAGGATGGTGTCACAATGTTCAGACCATCAACCCATTGCTGGAAAAAGAAGTATCTTTCTCCTTTTAGCAGAAGGAATTTCAGGGACTTCTGTGATGATTCTTGGTCATGAGGACTGACAGGAAGTGGAAATATTACTCAGGGAATTCCTATGGGAAAAACTAAAAAAGAAACATGCAGTACTGAGGAGAAAGAGTTTGATCAGATCAGAAACTCAGAATTTAGGCCTTAGAAGTAATGAAGTTTTGTTTTTCTCTCTTGGGATCCAGAAAACCCAGACTAGGAATGAAGTAGGAATGGAAAAGATCAGGCCAGAATATAGTCAGGCCAAATGAGAGTGAGGCTGCAGCTGCAGGAAAAAGGAATGCCTGTTCATTGATGGAGTCTGTGCCAAGATCCTAGGCACTTAACGAGTGGCAGCACCACTCTCCCTGAACATGAGCAGGTTTTCATGGCAATGTTGGCTGTGTCCTGTGTGGAAACTGCAGCTAGAAGTCTAGAGTCAAAGCCTAGAGTCCCTGTATGCTTTCTTATAAGTGTAGTCACTTCATGGAATCCTGAATGCAAATTGTTTATGTTCTTGGTGGTTAATCAAAAGGTTGGAGATTCAAATCCACCCACAGCCATCTCCGAAGAAAGACCTGGAATTCTAATTCTGAACAATCAAGCATTGAAATAGAGAAATCTATGGGGCACAGTTCTATTCTGGTGTGCACGGGGGTCTACACGAGTAGAAATCCTCCAAAGGTAATGAGCTTAAACAAACAAACAAAAGGCAACACAGAAAAACCACACAAAAACTCTTACTTACTGCCATTAATCAGGAGTTGGCTCAAAGCTGGCCCTCTAATGGATTTTCAAAGCCTGTAAATTGCACAAGAGAACATGTCCTGTCTCTCTCCCATGGGTTTGTGGATTTGTACTGGCAGAGTGGCACCACCTTTGGGTTAGCTCCCTACACACAAGGCCAGAAGAGCTCCTTTATTATGCCAAAGTAGGCCTTTTCTCATGCTTACCAGTTGGTGAAATCTGTTGGGTCACCCTTCTTTGGGATGGGAACAAATATAGATCTCTTCCAGTCAGTTGGGCAAGTGGTTGTTCTCCTGATTTCTTGGCACAACTTGGTGAGCACGCCCAGGGCAATATCTGTTAGCTGAAATATATCAACTGGTATACCATCTATTCCTGAGGCCCTATTTTTTGATATTTCCTTCAAAGCAGCTTGAACTTCTCCCTTCATCACCATAGGCTCTTGCTCATATGTTGTTTCATGAAAGTCTTCTGTGTCTGCCAATTCCTTTCGATACAGTGACTCAGTATATTCTTTCCATCCTCTTTTAATACTTCCTGGATCATTTAATATTCTGCCTAAAGCATCCTTGATTATAGCAATTCAAGGTATGAATTTGTTCTTCAGTTCCTTGAGCTTCAGAAATGCTGAGTGAGTTCGGCCCTTTTGATTTTCTGACTCCGACTCCTTGCACATTTCATTGTAACATTTTACTTTGTCATCCCGTGCTGCTTTTTGAAATCTTCTATTCAACTTTTTAGTCTCTTGGATTCTTCCTTCTGCTTTGGCTTTTCTGCACTCCAATGCAATTTTCAGAGTCTCTCCTGACATCCATTTGGTCTTTTCTTCCTCTTCTGTCTTTGCAATGACCATTTGCACTCTTCCTGGATGATATTCTTGATAGCCTCCACAACTTGTCTGGTCTTCACTCATTAGTGTTCGAGGCCTCAAACCTGTTCCTGAGATGGTTCTGAAATTCAGGTGGGATAGATTCAAAGTCATATTTTGGTTTCCGTGGTTTGGTTTAATTTTCCTCAGCTTCAGCTTGAACTTACATATGAGTAATTGGTGGTCTGTTCCACAATCAGCTCCTGGCCTAGTTTTCACAGCTGATACTGAACAGCACTTCAGCAGAGAACTGCCAGAGGTCCAGGCTGGGTTTAGAAGGGGTCATGGTATTAGGGATATTGTAGCTAATGTTAGATGGATCTTAGCTGAAAGCAGGGAATACCAGAGGAATGTCTATCTGTGTTTCATTGAATATGCAAAGGCATTTGACTGTGTAGATCATAACAAACTGTGGCTGACTCTGAAAGGAATGGGAATCCCAGAACACATAATCGTGATAATGAGAAACCTATACTTGGACCAAGAGGCAGTCATCAGAACAGAGCAAGGAAACACTGCATGGTTAAAATTGGGAAGGGTGTATGCCAGGGATGTGTCCTGTCTCCATACCTTTTCAAGCTGTATGCAGAACAGATTATGTGGGAGGTTGGGCTCTATGAGGAGAAATGTGGTGTCAAGATTTGTGGAAGATCTATCAACAATCTGCATTATGCAGGTGACACAACCCTGCTTGCTGAAACTGAGGAGGACCTGAAGCGCTTGCTGCAGAGGGTCAAGGACTGCAGCCTCCAATATGGGTTGAGGCTCAATGCCAAGAAGACAAAGATTCTCACCACTGGACCAACTGGCAGCATCAGGATGGATGGTGAAGAGATTGAGAATGTTCACAGCTTTAGTTTGCTTGGCTCCACAGTCAACACTCTTGGCACCAGTAACCAGGAAATTAAAAGACGTACTGTGATAGGAAAGACTGCTGTTAGGGACCTCTCCAAAGTAGAGCAATGGTGTCTCTCTGGAGATTAAGGTGTGGCTGATACAGGCCATGGTCTTTGCTATCACTTGTTATGCATCAGAAAGTTGGACAATGACTAAGGAGGATAGAAGGACAGCCTTTGAGCTGTCGTGCTGGAGAAGAGTATTGAATGTACTATGGACTACCAGGAAACAGACTCATCCTGGAAAGGGTTAAACCAGGCAGCTCCTTGGAGGCAAGGATTCTGAGGCTCCATCTAACATACTTTGGACATGTTGTAAGGAGGGACTGGTCCTTGGAGAGGGACATCATGCTTGGTAGGGTGGAGGGACAGCGCAGGAGGGGAAGGCCCTCTATGAGGTGGATTAATTCAGGGACTGGGGTAATCGGGATTGTTGTATCAGAGACAGTGCAATTGGCATAGGACAGAGCAGAGTTTAGGGCTGTTGTACATAGGGTCGCTTTGAGTCGCAAGCGACTCGACAGCACATAATAACAACAACAAGAACCAGTTTGTTATACCAAAGGCATGCCTAAGCAATAGAAGAGATACCCAGAGTCTCCTTCTGTCCATAGCCAGCCCTAAGGGATTGTTTTATAAAGCGATGGCATCTGAAGAAGCTTGCAATGAAGGAAGATGTTATAGACTTCTACACTCTCTGGAGACCATATATAGAAGGTGTTATCAAAACCACCACCAACTTTGCACAGAACAATGTATCAGCAATGCTTGTCTATACAGAGTTTCTATTTGGCATCATTAAAAAATCTGGAGACAAATAGTAATGGTGGTTGTTGTTGTCATGTGTCATCAAGTCACCTGCGACTCATAGCGACCCTATATACAAAAGCTCTGAACCCTACACTGTCCTGAGCCAAGCTTATCATCTCCAACAGACCTAATCTCATTTCTCCAGTTACTGAGTCTATCTCATCCTGGTTCTTCCTCTCCTGTGCTATCCCTCTATCCTTCCAAGCATAATGTTCTTCTCCAAGGACTAGACCCTCCTGGCTATGTGCCCAAAATAGGTGAGATGGAGCTTCAAAATCCTTGCCTTCAGGGAGCAGCCTGGTTTCACCCTCTCCAGGACAGACATATTTGTTCTCCTGGCAGTCCATGGTATGTTCAACACTCTCCTCCAATACCACAATTCAAAGGCATAGGTCCTTCTTCCATCATCCTTAGTTATTGTCCAGCTCTCTGATGGACAAGTAATTGCGAAGACTATGACCTGGATCAGGTGCACCGCACATTTTCTCAGTGCAATTCATCTTTTGATTTCCTGACTGCTGGAGCGTAGAGTGTTGATTGTGGAACCAAGAAAGCGAAGTTATCAACAATCTCAATCTTATCTCCATCTATCCTAAAGCTGCCACTTGGCCCAGTGGTGAGAATCTTTGTCTTCTTTACCAGTTATATTTAAGAAATGCATTCCTGTTGCCACTATTCAGTTAGAAAACATTTCTATGACTTACCAAATAGCCTCACCAAACATCCATTGTTTGGTTCCAAAAAGCTAGTTTTTAAAAGTATACTATTTATATATTGTAGAACAAGTTGCAAGCATACAATATAAAACCAAGTTTTTTCTCTGTACATGGCTTCCCTTCCACCTTACTGACCTATCTACAAAGTCAGCTTCGCTTGCCAATCTTTAATACTTGTGTATACCCTTTTCTACAATACCACCCTTAATCCAACAGTGTTCATTATGTATCTCCCCACACATTCCAAGTTAAAAAACCCCTTCATATTTTCTCGATCTAAACTTTTCTCTAGTGTTTCTCCGTACAACAGCACTTTGTTCATTTGTGACTTGCTTCACTCAGAATGTCCCCTAGACCCATCCAAGTAGCGTTTCCGAAATGCCAGCTATATCAATCCTCTCTTCTTGAGGTACGGCAACTTTCTATAAACTTCACCAAATATTTCCCAATGTGTAGGCTTCCCCCAACCCTAATGGAGAAATTTTTTTATGTATATAAGAATTTCATTTATAGAGGGTCCTATTCACTCATGTTATTTTCTGTTGGTTGCACATTTATGGCTGTTTAAGACCTTATCCATGCTGTAGATTGTGGGGGTATTCTGTTAAGTTGGAACCAACACCTGGTCCTCCAGTGGATTTTCAGAGGCAAAAAAGTCACACAGAAGGTGACTGCCTATATGTCTCCTATGGAGCAGCTGGTGGATAAGAACTCAGAGCCCATTTTGGCAGCACAACTCCTTAGCACTTAACCACCAGAGCTCTCCATGCTATAGATCAGGGCTCTTAAATGTATTTCTGTTTTTCCCTAATGGTCTTCAGTACAGTGGTTTGATCATTTTCTGCTATGCTTATTACTATAAATGGGGTTGAGGACTGGTTTTACTATGTACTAGAGGTTTTGGTATGCGGTTTTCATTCTCATTTAACTTTTTACATCACATACTATCCACTAACAAATATTATCAAAATAGAGAATGGATATACCAAAACTTTTAATATGCTCACGTAAAACCTATACCTAGAGGCGCGGGGCGGAGGAGAGCCTGGGTTGCGAGCGAACGAGGCCGCGGGGGCCACCAATGGTTCGTCTCACCCGGGTCGCGCCGCGCCGGGGGCGGCGGGAGCCAGGGGCCCTGGGACCACGCAGGATGATGCTGTCTGAGCAAACCCAAAGGTGGTTCCCCACCCACGTGCAGGTCACAGTGCTCCAAGCCAAAGATCTGAAGCCCAAAGGCAAAAGTGGCACCAATGACACGTACACGATCATCCAGCTGGGCAAGGAGAAGTACTCCACCTCCGTGGCCAAGAAAACCCTCGAGCCGGTGTGGAAGGAAGAGGCCTCCTTCGAGCTGCCCGGGATGCTGGCGCAGGGGAAACCCCGAGAAATACATCCTCTTCCTCATAGTCATGCACGGGCTGGATAAATTCTTGGGGCAAGTGGCAATCAGTCTCAATGACATCTTTGAGGACAAACAAAGAAGGAAAACCGAGTGGTTCAGATTAAAATCCAAACAAGGAAAAAGAGCCAAAAACAGGGGTGAGATAAAAGTCAATATTCAGTTCATGAGGAACAATATGACAGCCAGTATGTTCGATTTATCAATGAAGGACAAAACAAGATCTCCTTTTGCAAAACTAAAAGATAAGATGAAAGGAAGAAAAACCGATGGGACATTTTCGGATACGTCTTCTGCAATCATTCCAAGCACTCCCCTGCCTGATGCCAGCACGGAGTTTGCAAGCCACGAAATCCAGATGAAATCCAAACAAAAAAACCCTTTTTTTGGGTCCTCAGAGACTTTCTTCAGTCCATTCAATGTCTGACTTAACTGGGTCCCACATGTCCTCTGAGAAACTGAAGTCAGGCACTGTTGGTCAAACACATCTTCTGGGGCGCCAGATAGATTCCTTTGGGGCAGTTCCAGAAAGCGGAAGTCTCAAATCTCCACACAGAAGAACATTAAGCTTTGATACTTCTAAAATGAACCAACCTGACAACAGCGTGGCCGAAGGCAAACCGTCGTCCTTCGGAAGACAGAATGACCCATTTACAAGTGTGACTGCTTCATTACCCCAAAAATTTGCAACACTGCCAAGGAAGAAAAACTCATTTGAAGAAAGCAGTGAATCATGAGACAGCAGTGTGAATTTATTTTCCAAATCAGGAAAGCCAGCAGATTCCCAAATAGTTAATGAGCCAGTCGCACTGCTTTTATAATGAAAGTCTAAATAAGAAAGGAAGGAAGGAAAAGGAGAGAAAGAAAACCTTGCTTCTCAAAGCAACGATATGGTCAGGTTTCACTACATATTCTCTTTCTTTTAGAAGAATTGTGTCACCTGAAAGTACTAGCAGGGATTGTCCAAAGAAGAGTGAGTGACCATTGAAGTGGTTTAAACAGTCTAAACTTTTAACGTGAACATGGGCCACATTCTCCATAAAAAAGCAGTTTCTTAGGATTCACGTAGGTGCTGGCACCAGTCCAGAAATCTCCCAGAGGCCTCGAACTCACTTCAGAAGCATGTGACTTACTCCTCAGGAATAGATGGCTCACAGAACAGTCCGCTGATGGAGATGGTGTCAGAAGGCAATTTATAGACATAGTTAGCTTCAGGAATACTGCTTCTTACAAACACTACTTAAAAAGCTTCATATTTTATACACATATATATATGTACATGAATATATGTCCATGTATCTTTGTATATAAAGTATATGCATATACCTCATACATAATGTGTTTTTTAGAACATTAAAATGACAAAAGATGATTGCCTTTAAGGTTGGGACACAGATAACTTAACTTGAGGGTGTATGTGTGATCTCTTGGTGTAGAACAAATCATCATTGCTATAGTGTTAGGATTGGTTATGCCATGTCTCTGACCATGGGAAACTTGGTTTGAAGGTGAGCTGTGCTGTTTCGCTCCAGCTTCATATTTGTGCTCTTTTTACAGAAAGTGCTAACCCATAGCCTTTTTCTTCAAGAATGGTGTATTTTGTGAAAGGTCATTGACTTCACGAGAGCATGAATTGCTTTGGATTAATTCTTTTACCCTGGAAAGGTCATTGACTTCACGAGAGCATGAATTTCTTTGGATTAATTCTTTTACCCTGACATCTTGAGTTTTGTTTAAGCTATAAGCAGAAGATAAGCTAATGCAATTTGTATTGTAGAGATTCTGCATGCCGTTGAATCATTAGTAAAGAAAACACTAACATTCTATCTGAAGATAATTTGGGGGAGAAATGTAGGTAATCATATGATGCCTGATAAAGCAGTGGGCAAATTGTGGGAGTGAAGACTTGGGCTTGGTTTCAGGTTACATATATAATAAAACAGACCGTTGCCTTTGAGTTTTGAGCCAAAATAAAAATGATTAAGGAAGAATGACTTTGTAGGGTAGGTTCTTGACCAGCATGCCATTGCATGTGATACTGTATCTTTCTTTGAGAGCTGAATCCTCGTGGAGTTATGTGGTTGGTGGATAGTTTGTTTTAACACCACTTCCCCTAAATGCTGGCTACTTGTGCAGATTACTTTGATAATATTTGTACAAAATTAGTCTGAAATTTACAGGAAAATCTATGGCATAAAATGTTACTAAACATTTAGCAATTTCTTTTTAAAACTTTATAATCTGACATACTTTCTGTGAAACACTCAGAGTACTGTGTCTTTCTGAATTGAAAAGGAACATTTTTATCTACATATAGAGACTTAAATATCTGACAGTTTATTTGTGAACTGCATTTTTTCTAATACTTACCCTTAGTAAGATTTTTTCTTGAAAAGAAAATGAGAAACAGATATAATGGTTTTGTTCATTTTAATAATATTTTGAATCAGATCATACTTGGCCAAGCTTTTATCCATAAGCTAAAATTCCCGGTTACTTATTTCTTCTGAGTTTCTTTATATTTTTTATGAGTTCATAACTTTGGAATTCATAATTTTTTTCTCAAATCTAAGAAGTAAGTAATCATTTTCTAAAATTAAGAAATGGAAATAGAAAACTAGCTGTTGCTAGCTTCCCCTCTACTTAAAGTTTTGTGCTTAATCTCAAAATCTAACGTGTTTCATCATTTGAAGTTTGGCAGTTGCTGCTTTTTTTTTAAAATTTAGGTTGTTTATTTTTCATTTCAGTGA
>NW_006399984.1:3970416-3971761 GCF_000299155.1 Elephantulus edwardii | reverse complement strand
TGTGTTTCAGTGTTATGACAGCTAGCTGCAGTTATTTTAATATGCCTTGGCCATATTCACTCTTTATAGAATGAACCAAGATGTCAGCTTTGTATTTGAGGGTTGTTTTATATAAATAGGGCTCATTAAAGAGTATGATTCAAGTACTGCTATTCTTTTTAGGAGAAAGTTCATTTTAAAAGAGTGATTCTTTGTTTACATAAAAAGGCTTATGAAGGATTATGAAACTTAACTCATAAGGAGTGATTTGACGATAGCCAAATCAACATTTTTCTCCTTAAACCCAAGACAAATACTGTATTGAACATTGAGTCTGCATTTCTCACTGCCTTAAATTTTCCGTTCCAGTGTTTATGAATTTTCACTCATGACTGAAGCCAGAACTTGTGAGGTATTTTCAATAACCAGTCTGTATAATAAACTGAGAGTAAGTAAGAGAATTCCCTAGGAAAGCTGCCGTTGTTTGCTGTGTTTAGGTAGAAGTTCAGATGGAACAGTTCTTATTTCTGAAGTTTTGGGACGTACCACTCCGCCCCCAAAATAAATTCCTTTATTTTCCCAATATGTTACTTTACATATTCTAATCTTAGATTTGATTAGTGCTTAGAGATGAAAATAAATCTTATTTACTCATTAAATAACACACAGCATTAGTACAATTAGAAACATTTCTTCCCCTTTGTTTTACATAGTGCGTGGCCAAAAGCATTTCACCAAAAGGATTGTTTTTAAGATCACAGAATTTATATTTCTTTCAAATCTAATAGAGTATATAGTATCTGTTACATATGTAAAATAGTCCTTTAAAAATTATTTTAAAGCTCTTGAGTCACCCCCGCGCAGCTGGCAGCTCTCGTGCAGCCTGCTCTTAGACCCTGCCCTTGCCTCTTTGGTACTTGGAACCCTTTTCATCAAGATGCCTGAGGAAATGCACCATGGAGAGAAGGAGGTGGAGACCTTTGCCTTTCAGGCAGAGATTGCCCAACTTATGTCTCTTATCATCAATACCTTCTATTCCAACGAGGAAATTTTCCTTAGAGAGTTGCTCTCTAATGCTTCTGATGCACTGGACAAGATTCGCTATGAGAGCCTGACAGACCCTTCCAAGCTGGACAGTGGGAAAGAGCTGAAAATTGACATCATCCCTAACCCCCAGGAATGTACTTTGACTCTTGTGGACACAGGCATCGGCATGACCAAGGCTGATCTCATAAATAACTTGGGAACAATTGCCAAGTCTGGTACCAAAGCCTTTATGGAGGCTCTGCAGGCTGGTGCAGACATCTCCATGATTGGTCAGTTTGGTGTTGGCTTTTATTCTGCCTATCTGGTGGCAGAGAAAGTG
>NW_006399984.1:3965022-3968579 GCF_000299155.1 Elephantulus edwardii | reverse complement strand
GGGGAGAAGGGTGCAACAATGAATGGAATTCCAAAATCTCTGTAGATGTTCATTGAAATGAAAAACAAACAAACAAACAAAAAAAAAAGTGTCAAAGTAAAAAACAAAACAAAACACAAACTACTTCAGTATACTAACCAAAATAAGAGCATGTACAATTCAAAGTGATCTCACAATTTAGAACCACAAGCTTATGTTTATGAATGAGAAGTGTTTATTGTTAGTTTGAACAAAAATAAAAGCATCAGCTTATAAAAAAACAAAACAAAATTATTTTAAAAACAGTATTGTCTCATAGCTGGTCCCCTCCTCGCCAACCCATATCTAAACTTCAGCTCTGCCGGAATTGAACATGCTGCTCTACAGAATTCTGAGGGTTCATGTTTGATTTCTTGACTACCAAGGTCGAATCTTAGGACTGTATATATAATAATGTAAAACCTGTTGCTGAAAAAATGTGTGTTGCTTTTTGCTGCTCTGTTTCTTCTGCATTGAAGTTAGTTTTGCCATCCTCCAGTTAAATGTAGTGTTATCCATAGATTATACATAACTACATCTATTGCTTTTGGCAGTAAATCAGGATTTAGTTGTAATTTTCCAGCTGTGAAAATGTTGCCTCGTATTTAAAAGGGTTTCATGAATGGAAACCTAAAACTGAGCTCATTAGTGACAGCCCGGCTTTCCTCACGTCCTCCTTCACCCCACCTGGGCTCCCTCCACTGTAAGGGTGCTTATTCTTGAACACAAGAGAATCTTAAAACAAGTGAGACCTGCTGTCTTTACTAGAGCGACAGCAGTTGTTACACTAGAGCTTTTATTTTCCTCTGTAGCCTTTTAGGAAAAGCCACCTTGGATTTGTAAATCAAGCTGTAACTTTTTGATGTCTGGGTACTCATATGTCTTAGAGCTAGGCTAGGTGTCACTTGGTGTGTGTGTGTATAAGTGAAGTATAAAGCATGCTCATTCCCTTGATCTCTCTGAAGTAAGAGGCAGGAGGATTGCAGTGCTGCTGACTGGGAGGGTCTGTCAGCACGCATTGAAAGGCCCCATTTTCACAGATGTGTAACTTTTAATAATCCAGATGCAACCATTGGAAGTATTTAATATGCAATGGGTAGCACCTTAACTAATTAATCTGCATAGGAAGGGTCTCCTGGTGTATTTAATAAGTCTAGAAGCTCTTCAAGCATTAAACTCGAGTTGACGTTTTCTTTCATTTCTTTCTATGTCAAAAAAAACCACTCTTACGATGGAACTGAAGTCTGTAACAAATGGTACATTTGGGCCTGTTAATCTTCGAAGCTTCCAAATGGTTTGTATTTTGAGGTGCAAAAAAAATGCTGCAGATCTAGATCTGTATATATTTAGTAGGTACTTGAAAGATGTAGGCATTATTTATAACTGAAGAGTATTACACTTACTCTTGTTAAATAAATACTCTTTGCAACTTGTATACATTTTTGGAGGTAAAAGCTCAAAAGTAATGTAAGCATTGCATAATGTGGCAGTTGTGTAATTTACATAATCTGATGCATGAATCAGAATTTTTATATAATTCAGGATTATTGATTTATTATAATTAAAGTGTTTAATCTTAAAAAACACCAAAACCAAAAAAACAGGTCCCGGCGCGGCCGACCCAGGCCCGCGAAGCCATGGGCTCCCTGACCCTGCCGCCGCCAGTGCGCGTCTCCAGGAGGAGAAGGTGTCTTCTCCTGGCTATATCAGTGAAGTAAGCAGCTGCAAGTTAGATGAAGACAGCACTGGTAAATTAAAAGACAGACAGAGCAGTGAAGTCTTGGTGCATAAAAATGACCTTCAAAGTGAGGGATTAAAGAGAACTGAGAGCCGGAGCAGAACAGCCAGTGGCGGGGAGCCCCGCTGGTCTCACCAGGGACCTCTCCCTCCAGGGGACCCAGGAGGGAGCCACAGTGGGGACAAGGCTGATGGTGCCATCAATGGGGTTGGCCCCACTGCTGCTTTGCAACCCACTGGGAATCCCAGGCCCCAGTACGGTGGTGAGAACTCCTCGGACAATACTGCCAATGACAGTCTCCCGATGCTTCCCTTCCTTGAAGGAGCGGACCCCAGGAAACAGGATGGTATGTTACCAGCTGTAGAAGACACCCATGTCATCCAAAATGGAGACTCCGGAGTATCTTCTAATACAGAAAGTCTTGCCTTGGATGTATAAGACCACATCACACAGATACCAGCTCCGGATTACCCTCAACTTTGGGGCTCAGCTGTAGACAGTAGTGATCATGAAGAAAAGGATTGTCTTTTCCAGAACCATGCAGAAAATAAACATCTGGATGACATTGTCCTTCATGGCATGGATCCGTCTACCAGGGAGAGGTGGGATTCGTTGAGCGAGGGCATGGCAACAGAAGTTCTAAGTGGCTCCTTTGAAGTGGAGGACATTGCTCATGCTGTGCCTGTGGTTGATGCTAAAAGTGTACAGGAGGGTGTCCATGGCTGCAGTGGGGATGGGAATGGAGAGATGGTGGAGGAGGATGCAGCAGTGGTGGAAGCACTTGCTGCTCTAGAAGCTGTTACTGCAGGAGAAGATACTGATGAGGTATATTAGGGGAGCGGGCTGCCAGGCAAGGACACTGCTGTGTGCACGTAGCTGAGGATGAGGGATGCCTTTCCTTACATACAGAGCTGTAGTCCATCAGTGCAGCCGTGCTGGTGGTTTACACCCAACCTTTGCTTTATTGTCATACCTGTGCCATTCTGCTTGTTCCATATTTGGACATCATTCTGTTTAGCTGAGCCATCACATAGGACATGAAAAGGAAAAAAAAATCAGAGTGGCTATCACACCCAAGACCACAGCAGACAAGCCACCTGTTCGTTGCCCCTCAACGTTCCTCAGAATAGCCAATGTTCACAGCAGTGTCAGGTCAGTCCCAGAATCACAGAGCGGACTGTGTGACTGTGAATTCCCCATCTTGCTTTTGAGAACCAAATGTTGGACTGAACCTGGTCAAGGTGATGGCCCAGTGAAAGTGCCTACTGTATACCCCGGGCAAGGCTTACCTTCGGGGACAATCACCCAGGGAAACTGATAACTAACCATTTGTTTATCCATGAGTGCAGCTCCGCAGTTTTCTGGGTAGAGCACAAGTCACCAGTAAACAAATGGTCACTCATTAGCTGTGAGATTGAAATACTTTAACCTTAACTTTTTTACATGACTACTTTTTAATCTCCTTTGGGAGTGGGGAAGCTAGCCAAAGTAAGTCTTAAAATGTCTTGGATCATATTTGAGTCTTAAGTCCATGAAGTTTGGAAGAGGAAAGGAAAACGTGGATTGTCATATACCATTAAATGCCTGATTCTGACTAAAATAAACCATATGTATTTGTCTTAACTAAAAAAAAACAAAAAACCCAAGTTGTGCCAAAAAATCTGGAGAACAACCACTTCGTCAACTGACTGGAAGAGATCCATATTTGTTCCCATTCCAAAGAAAGGTGACCCAACTGAGTGTGGAAACTACAGAACAGTGTCATTGATTTCACAAGCAAGCAAGATTCTACTGAAGATTA
>NW_006399984.1:3952858-3963907 GCF_000299155.1 Elephantulus edwardii | reverse complement strand
AAGACCCTCTATGAGATGGATTGATTCGGTGACTGGGGTAATCGGGATGGGTGTGTCAGAGGCAGTGCGGTTGGCGCAGGATAGAGTAGGGTTTAGGGCTGTTGTGCACAGGGTCGCTATGAGTCTCAAATGATTCGACGGCACATAACAACAACAACAACAATACCTAAAACAAGTTTTCCAAACAGAACAAGGAAACACTGAGTGGTTTAAGGCAAGTGCTAGCTAAGCACTGGGTTTTCATGTTTCTCTATGGCTTTAGTATTGTGATGGCTGTAACCTCCCCTTCTTGTGATATTTTCATTAATCCTGGCAGCTCTTTATTACAGGTCTTTGAATAATTGTAATTTCCTCATTGTCCAAAATAGGAGCTCCATATCTGTATATTTCTTTTGGCTTCCTGTCTCAGAGATTCACTGGATGGGCAATCTGGTCTGCTTTTCTATATGAGGCTTGTTTTGTCCTTTCATAATGTTTGAAGTTGACTGCAGCTCCCTTGGCATTGTGGGAGGCTCTTCTTGGTAAGTGCTGCTTGTACCCTTTCCATACAGTAGTAACATTTTTGCTTATTATGTTTTACTTGTGGTTTCAAAAATTTCCTTCAGCTTTTTTTAATTTCCAAATTATAAATTGTTGGAACAAATCCACACTGGCATATAACTTCTGGCTCCTGACTGGGATAATCACCAGGTTGGTGAACTGGCAGTCTGCTTCATTCAGATTTTTTTTTCCGTGTTTGAACCTGACTGCTCCTTCTTTGCCATTATGTTAGACTCTTCTTAGTATATAAGGGTGTGTAGGTACTGGGTGACTCAGAAAGCTCCTAGGTTATTGCAAATGAGGTCTTCTCTGGTCAGATGAGGTCTTCTGATGGTTGTCAGAGGGTGATCTGATCCCCATGTTGGCTGTCTCTTTAATTTGGTCAGTTGCTGTTGAACCTTACCAGGGAGGGAAAGGTGTTTAGACCTGATGGAGTGTTTCAACTCGTCTCTTCAATGATTGCTTTATTCCAGGTTCCTCCTTCAATCTTTGTCTAATTTCGTGCTCAAAAGTTCCCTAATTTCAGGATTCTAGGGTTATCATCTGTAGCTGGCTTTTCTAGTGTTCCTGCAGTAGTAAATGGTTTTCCAGTCTAACTAGTTCGCTATCCAAAAAAATTCTTCCAAAAATATAGCTTTACTTGAGAAAGAATGTCTTCCAAAGAGCAGCCCTGAAGTACACTAGCAATTTGAATTCACTACTGAACCAAAAACATTCAAGCCAGACTCCTTCCATGTAGTCCATTTCTGAAATATCCAAGTATCAGCAACATGAACTCAACCCTCAAAGAAGTCCAGAGTGACCACCTAAAAGCAGAATCTTTGTTTTCTTGATGTTGAGCTTCAATCTATATTGTTATGCAATATGAATACAATTGTTTTTGTGGTGGTTGTTGATTGCCTTTGAGTCAAGCATGACTCATAGTGACTCTATGAACAAAAGGCCTGAAGCTTTTCTATAACTATGAACATTTATCGAAGTTCATAGAGTTTCTGGAGGCATATTATTTAGGAAGTGTATATCCCACACCTGCTTCCAAATCAATACAATTAGTGCCACAAATGATATACTTATGAAAGGTTAAAATAACTAATTTTATGTTATATATTTACCATTATTAAGACAGAAAAAGATAAGTATTTGTTTAGGTTAGAGAGTTAATGATTTCTTCTTTGACCAAATCATCGTATTTCTTTGAAACCCTCTCTATAGGAATTCCCTGAGTAATATTTTCATTTCCAGTCAGTTCTCATGATCAAGACCCATCACATAAGAAGAAGCCACTGAAATCTGCAACTGAGAGAAGATTCTAGAACCAAGGACAGACAAGATAGACTTAGGTTGAATGGACAGAGAAAGCAAAAGCCCAGTGTGAATAAAAGAACAAGAAAGGATGGCCTTTATGCAAGGATACCTCACATACTGTAGTGCCTTCAAAGAGATTGAGTCACAATTAGATGAAGAGACCAGAAGTGCATTTACAACTCCAAAGCAAACATAGAGGCCTCAATACTTGGGATGTGAGTAGAGCCTGGTGTGGAACAAGCATTTAATGAAAGACCCTGGGCAAAGAAGCAAGGGTGGGAATAGCCAGGTTGTTTGGTTAGGGACTAAATCTGAAGAAGGGAGGGGATAGAAAAACTGTGGAGTAGTCTCATTTAAGAAGTTTGACAGCAGAAGAAAGAGAAAGCTGAGCACTCCAATAATGAAATCTACAAAGATGTCCACTTCAGGGCCTGCTACTCTTCTATGTCTCATGGTTTGTGGAGTTGGTCTGCAGAGCAGTTCCACCAGCTCTCCGTGATCTTTCTCTATTCAGGAACTAACTCCTGGCCAAAATGTAGACTCATGAGCAATATGAATAATTGATGGTGTTTTTACAGCACTAAATTGGAGCTGTTCTTTTAAGCAGTAACAACTATACCTTAGAGGTAACCTTACTTACCTCTAAGTGTAATACACTTTTTTTACATTTAAAAAAATAACCATTTGAAGATATTTTCCAAGTTCTCACTTCTCAGTGTAAAACTTTGGTCAAAGCACTTAATTTGTTTGAGCTTCAGTTTCCCAATTTATAAAACAGAAATGGCACTATAAGATTCTTGTGAAAATAAGGGACCAACTGCTAATTAATATTAATGAAGCCCCAGTGGTAGTAGTTGAGTACTTGGATGCTAACCAAAAGGTCGGTGGGTTCAGATTTACCAACTTCTTAGCAAGAGAAAGAAAGATGTAACGATCTGCTCCCATAAAGATTATAGTTTTGGAAACACTATATAGCAACTCTACTTTGGTCTTTTTTGTCACTATGAGTCAATGGATCTGTGGGTCGGTTCTGACTCAAAGCCTACAATAATAACAATTAAGCAAACTAAGTATCTTTTTTAAAAAATTTAAAAAAATTATTTTAATGAAAGTTTACAGAGTCAGGGTTTCCAGTCATTCATTGTTGCCCTTTTCTCCCTACCCACCCCTCCCCTCAATTCACTCTTCTCCTTGAAAAGGAAGAAAAACTCTTTCATTGTTATGCCATCCCCTCGCCCCTCCCCCACTATGCAGCCTTCACTCT
The DNA here is from genome assembly GCF_000299155.1 of Elephantulus edwardii. Taxonomy (NCBI): domain Eukaryota; kingdom Metazoa; phylum Chordata; class Mammalia; order Macroscelidea; family Macroscelididae; genus Elephantulus; species Elephantulus edwardii. The sequence continues at coordinate 3,960,798 of NW_006399984.1, read as the reverse complement.
GGACTTCTGTAATGACAAGAATACACATTCATATACCCCTTTTAAACAGTTCTCTCCCTCATCTGTTTCAATGCAATATACATCATTTCTCCCCTCCTTTTCTGTCTTCCCTCAACACTGATGTCAGTCACGTTTTACAACAGTGGCTCTGCAATATTTGTCCTTTTGTGACTGAGATATTATACTCAGCATAATGTCCTCCAGTGTCATCCATTTTGCATAATATTTCATGAGTTCCTTGTTTTTCAATGCTGCATAGTATTCCATTGTGTGAATATACCACAGCTTCTCTATCCATTTGGGTTGGGCGCTTGGGTTGTTTCCTAGTAAACTAAGTATGTTTTCTTTTCTTTTGTCCTTTTTTTAAATTAAATTTTATTAATTTTAATGAAAACTTACAGAGATTTTGGGTTTCCATTCATTCATTGTTGCACTATTTTCTTTACTCTCCACCCCCCCCCCAGTAAACTAAGTATCTTTTCTATTACAATTTACTTTAAATAAAGGAGTGAAAACTAGGTATGTTTTATAACTTCACACATCTTTTGGTGATTACTTCCTTTGTTGTTTCCATTTCACAGATAAGGAGATGAAGACATAGAGAGTTCAGGATCAAATTGCAAAACATTCAGTGAAAGTCCTATCCAGCTATGTCCCTAGAAGCTTCCCTGACCCTCGGTAAGTTTGAAGAGTCTTCTCTGTGTCATCCTATTCACACTTCCATACCTTAGGAAGAAGATGGTCCAGGAATGATGGCTGGAGATGGATGGTGAAACTAATGTACAAAGAGCTGAGTATTTCACAGAGAACAAGGATTTTACCCCCAGTATCCCATCAAATCATCTGGGCAGAGTGTTAATATGAGTTGCATTCCAATGAACCTGTCAGTAAGAATTACCAAGAAAATATATAGCCTACTAACTGGAAGAGATCAATATTTGTTCCCATTCTAAAAAGGTGAGCCAACAGAGTGTGGAAATTATTGAACAATATCATTGATATCACAAGCAGGCAAGATTATGCTGAAGATTATCCAAAAACAACTGGAACAGCACATCAACAGAGAACTGCCAGAAGTCCAGGCTGGGTTTAGAAGGTGTCATGGTACTAGGGATATTGCAGCTAACGTTAGATGGGTCTTGGCTGAAAGCAGGGAGTACCAGAGGAATGTCTATCTGTGTTTCATTGATTATGCAAAGGCATTTGGCTATGTGGGTCACAAAAAACAGTGGCTGACTCTGAAAAGAATGGGAATCCCAGAACACTTGATCTTGCTAATGCAAAACCTATACTTGGACCAGGAGGCAGTCGTCAGAACAGAGCAAGGAAACACTGCATGGTTCAAAATTGGGAAGGATGTACACCAAAGATGTGTCCTATCTCCATACCTTTTCAACCTGTATGCAGAACAGATTATCTGGGAGACTGGGATCTATGAGGAGAAGTGTGGCATCAGGATTGGTAGAAGATGCATCAAAAATCTGCATTATGCAGATGACACAACCTTGCTTGCTGAAACTGAAGAGGACCTGAAGCTCTTGCTGTGGAAGGTCAGGACTGCAGCCTTCAATATGGATTGAGGGTCAATATCAAGAAGACAAAGATTCTCACCACTGGGCCAATTGGCAGCATCAGGATGGATGGTGGAGGGATTGAGATTGTTCACAGCTTTAGTTTGTTTGGCCCCACAGTCAACACTCTTGGCACCAGCAGCCAGGAAATGAAAAGATGTATTGTGATGGGAAAGTCGTCTGTTAGGGACCTCTCCAGAGTACTAAAGAGAAATGGTGTCACTCTGGAGACTAAGGTGCACCTGATACAGGCCATGGTCTTTGCCATTACTTGCTATACATCAGAGAGCTGGACAATAACTAAGGATGCTAGAAGGAGAATTGATGCCGTTGAGCTGTGGTGCTGGAAAACAGTGTTGAATATACCATGGACTGCTAGGAAAACAAACAGGTTCATCCTGGAGAGGGTGAAACTGGACTGTTCCATGGAGTCAAGGATTCCGAACCTTCGTCTGACATACTTTGGGCATGTTGCAAGGAGGGACCAGTCTTTGGAGAAGGACATCATGTTTGAGGGAATGGAGGGACAGCACAGGAGAGGAAGACCGTGGATGAGATGGGTTGATTCTGTGATTTGGGTATTGGGAGTAAGTGTGTGAGACAGTGAGGTTGGCACAGGATAGAGCAGGGGGTTTAGGGCTCTCGTTATGAGTCAGAAGCGACTCAACGGCACATAACAACAACAACAAGCATCAGAAAAGCAGAAACAAGTTATCACTGGTTCATTATGAAAGCGATGCAAGTGCCAGACTTGTGGGGAAAGCCATGGAGCAGAAAGTTTGACCCAACAGCTCTACCCAGATAGCTACAGCTGCAGGTCACACATTAGCTGCCAGGCAATTGATCAGTTGATCAGTTGATGTGAAAACTCATCAGCCCATATGTCTTTTCTAAAAAAAAATGCAATGAATATGTGTGTGTGTGTGTGTGTGTGTGTAAGTTTACAGCATATTATTCCCATTTAATTGTCCCCATTCATTCATTATTGCATTTTTCCTCTTTGCCCCAGTTCATTTTTCTCTTTGAAAAGCAAAAACAAACAAGCAAACAAAGAAACAAAACAAAACAAAAAAAACAACCCATTTCATTGTTATACAATTCCTCCCTCAAGTCCACAGTCTCCTTTACTATGCATTCTTTTTCTGAAATCTCTTTTGCAATCTGAAACTTGATGCTGCATTTCTCCTCACAGAGCCCAGCCTCCCAGATAATCTGTTGTGCATATAGATTGAAAAGATTTGGGGATAAGACACACCCCTGGAGTACACCCTTCCCAATTTTGAAACATGCTCCATTCTGACGACTGCCTCCTTGTCCACAATCAAGTGTTCTGGGATTCGCTTTCTTCTCAGAGTCAGCCACATTGAATAATAGAGGTACAAAATACACAAAACAGTGCTCGCTTCGGCAGCACATATACTAAAATTGGAACGATACAGAGAAGATTAGCATGGCCCCTGCGCAAGGATGACACGCAAATTCGTGAAGCGTTCTATATTTTCGACCCTGAAATGAACCCGTCTGTAACGAAGGCTAACTCCTAACTCCTTTCACCTACAAATTTCGTCTTTGGATACAAAGCTAAGTGGATAGTCCTTACGGAGGGACTGTTTAAAAAGAGGCAGGGAGAAGAAAAGGAAAAAAAAATACACAAAACAAACTTTAACAGAGCTAAAGAAAGAAACAGACAGCAGTACAATAAGAGTAGGAGACTTCAAGATACCACTCTTGATTAAGGACAGAATGACTATAAAGATCAACAAAGTTACAGAAGGACTAAATAATACAATAATCAGTTTAACCTCATATGTATAGAAAACTCTATCCAACAAAAGCTCAATATTCATTCTTCTCCAGTGCACATGGAACAGTCTCCATATGTCACAAAGCAAGCTTCAATTAATTCAGAAACATTTAAATACTACAAAGTATCTTCTATGCAAAGGCATTTGACTATGTAAATCACAACAAACTGTGGCTAACCCTGAGAAGAATGGGAAATCCAGAAACTTAATTATGCTTATGTGGAATCCACACTTGGACCAGGAAGTAGTCATCAGAACAGAGTAGGTAAAACACTGCATGGTTCAGGATCTGGAGAAGTGTGTGTCAGGGATGCATCCTATCTTTATACCACTTGAATCAGTGGTAAGAAAATTAAAAAAAATTAATTGCATTGGGAAAAATCTACTGTCAGAGACTTCTCCAGAGTACTGAAGAGCAATGATGTCACTCTGGAGACTAAGGTGTGCCTGATACAGGCCATGGATATCATACTTACTTGCTTTGAATCCAAGAGGTGGACAATAGCTAAGGATGATAGAAGAAAGATTGATGCCTTTGAGTTGTGATGCTGGAGAAGAGGGTTGAACATACCACATACTGCCAGGACAACAAATAGGTCTGTCCTGGAAAGGGTGAAACCAAGCTGCTCCCTTGAAGCAAGGATTTTGATGTTCCATCCCACATACTTTGGGCACATGGCCAGGACCAGTCCTTGGAGAAGGGTAGAATGCTTGGAAGGGTAAAGGGACAATACAGGACAGGAAGACCCAGGATGAGATTCAGTTACTGGAGAATTGGGATTAGGTGTGTGGGAGACAATGAGATTGGCTCAGGATAGGGTAGGGTTTAGAGCTAATGTACATAGGGTCGCTATGAGTTTCAGGTGACTTGATGACACATAACAATAACAAAAACAAACATCTTCTCAGACTACAGTTCTATAAAATTAACTATCAACAACAGGAGAATAAAGGAAATTAATAGAATAAATAAAAAAGTTTCATGAAGCACATAACAATGAAAGCACAGTAGTCCAAAATCTTTGGGGCACAGCGATAGCAGTACTAAGAGCTCATTTTGTAGCAATAAACAGACACATTTAAAAAGAAAAAGAGCATAAAAATGAACATCTTAACACAACATATTTAACAATGAGAAAAGGAATAAGAAGCAAATCCCACAACCTGAGATGAAAGGAAATGATAAACATTAGAACAGATGTAAACGAAGTAGAAAACAAAGAGATCTAACAACAGAAAGTGTCAAGAAGACCAAGGGTTGGTTCTTGAGAAGGATCAATGACATTGACAAATCATAGTCAAACCAACAAAGGAAATGGAAAAGAAGACACAAATAATTCAAATAAGAATTTAAGTGGGTGATTTCATGATAGAACCAACTGAAATAAAAAGAATAATAACAAATTGAAAGAATTTGTTAGAATTTATATTAGAGTTTTGTAAATAAACTAGTGGGAAAAAAGAATAACAGAATATTGTAAGGAGCTATACTAAAAAAAATTAAAAAAAATATAGAGGAAGCAGGCAAATTATTAGATACTCACTTCCTAACTAGACTAACATAGACAGAAGTAGAACACTTGAATAGACTTATCACAAAGGAGAAAATTGAATGCGTCATTAAAATCTCCCAACTAGGGGAGCTCTGGTGGCCTAGTGGTAAGGAGCTGCAACTACAATCCCAGAGTTCGAATCCACCAGATGCTCTGCCGGGGAAGGAGGGACAATCTTCTCCTGTACCAGTCAGATCTGATTTGATGGTACACTCACACAAAAATAATAACATTTAAAAATAAATAAATAAATAAAAATCGCCCAACGAAAATGGGCCCTGGGCTAGACAGCTTCAATTGTGAATTCCTCCATTCAGATAACTATCACCATTCCTACTTAAATCATATAAGAAAATCATAAGCAGTGGAACACATCCAGATGCACTCAAGCTTAACCTGAATACCAAAACCAGGTAAAGACATCATAGAAAAAGAAAACTGTATTTTATAAAATTAATTACCATTGGACTATCCCCATCTTTACCTTGTCTGTTCAGATCCCTGCCAGATCCTTCCCATTTTCTTCACCCCATCCCTCCATTCACCAAATTGTGCAAGTTTCTGGGAATAATTGTATGAGACACTATGTGAATGAAGAATAGTGTGAAACACAATGTATACAAGTTTTGTAAGCAAACCAATATAAAATAAATAAAATTTTTTAAAAAGAAAACTATAGACCAATATCCTTCAGATAACAGTGAGGACCTAGGCACTTCAACTGAGGTGAGAAGCCACTTGTAGTAGGTAACAACAGCCTTCCTCCTTGGGCACTTAGATACTTTGGGGAACAAACTGCTGTCTGGCTTGACCATACGGGACCCTTTAACTCAGGAAACAGGTAGGTCCTGTGCCCCTTAACTGAGGTGAGAAGCCACTTCCAGAAGGGAAAAATAGGCTTCCTCCTTGATCGCTGTTATTTAGGAAACTGCTGTCTGGTTTGACCACGAGAGACCCCTTAATTCAGGCAACAGGGAGGTCCTAGGTCTCTCTACAGAGGTGAGAAGACACTTTCAGAAGGGAACAACAGGCTTCCTTCTTTGTAGATCAGGTATTTTGGGGAACAAACAGCTATCTGTCTTGACCACATGGAACCCCTTAACTCAGGCAGTAGGGACGTCCTGGCCCCTCGATGGAGGTGAAAAGCCACTTCCAGAAAAGGACAACAGGCTTCCTACTTGGTCACTTGGATACTTTGGGGAACAAAGTCCTGTCTGGCTTGACTATGAGGGACCCCTTAATTGAGGCAACAGGGAGGTCCTAGGCCCTTCAACTGAGGTGAGAAGCCACTTCCACAAGAAAATAACAGGCTTCTTCTTTGGCCATTCAGGTACTTTGCGGAACAATCTGATATTTGGCTTGACCTTGGTTGGGAAACACATTGCTGTCTGTCTTGACCACGCAGGACCCCTTATTCAGGCAACAAGGTAGTTCTTTGCCCCTCAACGGAGGTGAGAGGCCATTTCCAGAAGGGAACAACAGACTTCCTCCTTGGTTGCTAGGGTACATTGGGGAACAAACTTCTGTCTGGCTTGACCATGCAAGACCTCTTCACTCAGGCAACATGGAGGTGCTAGGTCCCTCGACAGAAGGGAGAAGCCACTTCCAGAAAGGAACAGCATGGTTCTTTGTGGGTCACTCAGGTAATTTGGAGAACAAATTGAGGTCTACCTTGACCACATGACTCAGGCACATTAATGACTCAGGTACATTAAGGAACAATCTTCTGTTTGTCTTGACAATGCAGGACTCCTTAACTCAGGTAACAGGGAAGTCCTGGGTCCCTCCACGGAGGTGAGAAGCCACTACGAGAAGGGAATAAGGGAATAACATGCTTCCTCCTTGGTCATTCAGGTACTTTGGGGAACAAACTGTTGTCTTGATTGACCATGCAGGACCCCGTAACACAGACAACAAGGGGTTCTGGGCCTCTAGACAAAGGTGAGAAGCCACTTCCAGAAAGGAACAACAGGCTTCCTCCTTGATCCTCAGGTACATTGGGAACAAACTGTTGTCTGGCTTGACCACACAAAAACCATTAACTAAGGATACAGGAAGGTCCCAAGCTCATCTATGGAGTTGAGAAGCCACTTCCAGAAGGGAACAATAGGCTTCCTCCTTGATCGTTACAGTACTTTGGAAAACAAACTGCTGTTTTGACTATGCAGACCCTGTAGTTCAGGTAACAGGGTGTCCTGGGCCTCTCTACCGAAGTGAGAAGCCACTTCAAGAAGGGAACAGCAGGCTTCCTCCTTGGACCCTCAGGTACTTTGGAGGACCATCTGTTGTCTGGCTTGACCACATGAAAACCCTTGAATCAGGCAAGAGGGAGGTCCTGAACTCATCGAAGGAGTTGGCAAGACATTTACAAAAGGGAACAACAGGCTTCCTCCTTAGTCATTCAGGTAATTTGTGGAACAAACTTCTTTCTGGCTTCATCACACGGGACCCCTTAACTAAGGCAATAGGGAGGTCCTGGTCCCCTCGATGGAGGTGAGAAGACACTTCCAGAAGGGAACAACAGGCTTCCTCCTTGGTTGTTTGAGTACTTTTTGGGGAAAAAAATGCTGTCTGGCCTGACCGTGCGGTACCACTTAATTCAGGCAACAGAGAGATCCAGGGTCCCTTGACAGAGGTGAGAAGCTGCTTCCAGAATGAACTATAGATTTCTTCATTGGTAGCTCAGGTACCTTGGGGAAGAAACAGTTGTCTGGCTTGACCACGTGGGACCCCTTAACTCAGGCAACAGGGAGGTCCTGGGACCCTCAACAGAAACAGTTCTCAACAGAGGTGAGAAGCCACTTCCAGAATGAATAATAGGCTTACTTACTGGTCGCTCAGGTACTTTAGGGGAAAAAAAGCTGTCTGGCTTGACCATGAGGGAACCCTTAATTCAGGAAACACAGATGTCCTTGACCCTCAATGTTGTTGTTGTTGTTGTTATGTGCCGTCGAGTCGCCTGCGACTCATAGCGACCCTATGTACAACAGCCCTAAACTCCGCTCTGTCCT
>NW_006399984.1:3937630-3951678 GCF_000299155.1 Elephantulus edwardii | reverse complement strand
GCCTTTCTTTGGGATAGGAACAAATATCGATCTCTTCCAGTCAGTTGGCCAAGTGGTCGTTCTCCAGATTTCTTGGCACAACTTGGTGAGCACGCAAAGTAGGAGAGATAATACTTCCAGAAGGAAACAAAAGGTTTCATCCTTGGTGTCTCGATAGAAGTGAGAAGCCACATCCAGAAGGGAACAAAAGGCTTCTTCCTAGGTCGCTAGGGTATTTTGTGGAACAGACTGCTGTCTAGCTTATCCACGCGGGACCCCTTAACTCAGGCAACAGAGAGGTCCTGAGCCCCTCGATGGAGGTGAGAAGGCACTTCCACAATGGAACAATAATAGGCCTCCTCTTTTGTTGCTAGGGTACATTGTGGAACAAACTGCTGTCTGGCTTGACCATGCTGAAGCTCTTAAATCAGGCAACAGGGAGGTCCTGGGCCCTTTATTAGAGGTGAGAAGTCACACCCAGAAGGGAACAATATGCTTTTCCTTGATCACTCAGGTACTTTGGGGAACAAACTGCTGTCAGGTTTGAACATGCGGGACCCCTTAACTCAGGCAACAGAGAGGTCCTGGACCCATTGACAGAGATGAGAAGTTGCTTCCAGAATGAATAATAGGCTTCCTCATTGATTGCTCAGATACTTTGGGAAACAAAATACTGCCTAGCTGACCATGCCAGACTCCTTAACTCATGCAACAGGGAGGTCCTGGGATCATTGATGGCGGTGAGAAGCCACTTCCAGAAGGGAACAACAGGCTTCCTCCTTGGTTGCTCAGGTACATTGGAACAATCTGCTGTCTGGCTTGACCACACGAGACCTCTCAACTCAGGCAACAAGGAGATCCTGGGTCTCTAAACAGAGAGAGGTGAGAAGTCACTTACAAAAGGGAACAATAGGCTTTTTCCTAGGTTGCTCAGGTAATTTGGGGAACAATCTGCTGTCTGGCTTGACCATGCTGGACCTTTTAACTAAGGCAACATGGAGGTCCTTGACCCATCAATGAAAGTGAGAAGCCACTTCCAGAAGGAAACAACAGGCTTCCTCTTAGTTGTTTGGGTACTTTGGGGAGCAATCTGCTATCTGGCTTGACCACACTAGACCCTCTAACTCAGGCAACAGGGAGGTCTACGCCCCTCTAAGAATGTGAGAAGCTACTTCCAGAAGGGAACAACAGGCTTTCTCCTTGGTCTCTCGGGTACTTTGGTGAACAAGCTGCTGCCTGGTTTGACCATGCCAGACCCCTTAATTCAGGCAATAAGGAGTTACTAGGCCCCTCGATGTAGGATAGATACCACTTCCAGAAGGAAACAACCTGGTTGCAGGTACTTTGGGGAACAATCTGCTATCTGGCTTGATCACGTGGAATGCCTTAAGTGAGGCAACAAGAAGGTCTTGGTCCGCTTGATGGAGGTGAGAAGCCACTTTCAGAAGGGAACTATTTTACAACAACAACAACAAAATAAATTGACAAAATATTTGCTACAATGAAAAAAAAAAAAGAAGGGAACTACAGGTTTCCTCCTATGTCCCTCAGGTACTTTGGGGAACAAACTGCTCTCTGGCTTGACCACGCTAGACCTTTTAACTCAGGCAACAGGGAGGTCTGGACTTCTCTAAGTTGTGAGAAGCCACTTCCAGAAGGGAACAACAGGCTTTCTTCTTGGTTGGTGGGTACTTTCGGAAACAAAATGATGTCTGGCTTGACCACACAGGACCCCTTTCTTCAGGCAGCAGGGAGATCCTAGGCCAATCAACAGAGTTGACAATCCACTTCCAGAAGGGAACAACAGGCTTTGCCCTTGGTTGCTCAGGTACTTTGGGGGGAAAACTCCTGTCTTGCTTGATGATGAGGCCTTAACTCAGGCAACAGAGAGTTGCTGGGTGCCTGACAGAGGTTAGAAGCCATTTCTAAAAGGGACCAACAGGATTCTTCTTTGGTCCTTATGGTGCATTGGGGGGAAAAAACTGCTGTCTGGCTTGACCACGTGAGACCCATTAACTCAGGCAACAGGGAGGTCCAGGGTCTCTAAATGGAGGTGAGAAGCCACTTCCAGAAGGGAACAACAGGCTTCCTCATTTGTTGCTAGGGTATTTTGAAAAACAAACTGCTGTCTTGACCACGCAAGACCCTTTAACTCAGGCAACAGGGACGTCCTGAGCCCCTCAACAGAAATGAGAAGCCAGTTGCAGAAGGGAACAAGACACTTCCTCCTTGGTCCTCAGTCAAAGTACTCAGGTACTTTGGGGAACAAACTGCTGTATTGCTTGACTATGCAGGATCCCTTAAACTCAGGCAACAAGGATATCATGGCCCCTCGATGGAGATGAGAAGCCACATCCAGAAGGAAATAGCCGGCTTCCTCATTTGTCATTCAGGTACTTTACAGAATAAATTGCTCTCTGTCTTGACCAAGTGGTACCCAATAACTCAGACAACCGGGTGGTCCTGGGCCCTTCGGCAGAGGGGGAAAGCCACTTCCAGAAGGGAATAATAGACTTCGTCCTTGTTTGCTCAGGTAAAAGGGAGAACAAATATAAAGGTGATTCTCATACATTTCTGTGCATCAATGTGGACATTTGAGAGCTGCAAACATCAGCAGGGTACAGTTAGCTTCATTGGGTTGCAGTGATCCACAGTGTGGAGCAGCACGTCTTTGTCAGGAGCAGGGAGTAGGGAGCCATAATGGAACCAACCAGCTAGGAGTAAGCAGGACAGCAGGAAATTGAGTGAGATACTTAGGGGGGAATCACAGCTGATTGCTGGACCAATTGTGGAAACCAATCACCTTAAGGAGGAAGGAGTGAGACAGCTGGAGCTCTACTGGGGTGGAAGACTCAGTTCTTGAGGGGAAAACCAAAGCTTTCTGGTTTTCCATCAAGTCTCCCCTATACTCCCCCTCCCGTGTGCATCTGCATGTGCATCTCTCCTCCTCTCCCCCTGCCAATGTGTGCCTCTGTGTGTGAACTGACCCTACATGCATCTGCACATGGGCCTGCCCATCCTTCTTCTGGAGCAGTGAGATCAGATCAAGAACCAGCTATTGCCTCAGGCACGAAAATCTACATCAAAACAATGTCCCAAAAGAAGCAGACTACCTTACTCCTCACACAAGCCCAAAGCAAGATATCACTCAAAAAAAATGTCAGAGTAGCAATGGATTTCCTGAAGCCAGAAAGTCTGATGGAACTTTCTGACACAGAATTCAAAAGAACAGTGATTGAATATTTTCAATGGGTGAAAAAACAAGCTTGAAGAATTATAGGATTTTGCAAGGAAAAATCAGGAGGAGCTTAAAAAACAATCCAAATCAATGCAAATAAAACTAACAAGGCATTAGAAGCACTGGAAAAAGAAGAAACCATGATTCAAACTTTGAGGTCCAAGGTCAGATGCTGTCAACCTGATGGAGTGACACATGAACAGGACTGAAGAGATGGAACATAGATCCAGTGAAATAGAAAATAGAATTGTCACGACTGAACTGCTAGAGCAAAAGCAGAATAAAAAAAAGGAGGAAAAGGAAGAAACCCCAAGAATAATGTTGTACACATCAAGAGAAATAAGATGTGCATCATTAGAATCCCAGAACAGAGAGAAGCAAGTAAAGGCACCAAAAAAAAGTTGTGGAAGAATTGCTAGAGGAAAACTTCTCAGGCATAATAAAGAATGAGAGATATATGTTCAAGAAGCTGAGTGAACACCATATAGAATAGACCCCAAAAGAAAAACATCAAGCAATTTGTAGTTGTTGTTATGTGCTGTCGAGTCGTTTGTGACTCATAGCGACCCTATGTACAACAGCCCTAAACTCTGCTCTGTCCTGTACCAATCGCACTGTCTCTGACACTCCCATCCCAATTATCCCAGTCACTGAATCAATCCACCTCATAGAGGGCCTTCCTCTCCTGGCCTGTCCCTCTCCAAGGACCTGTCTCTCCTCACAACATGTCCAAAGTATGTTAGATGGAGACTCAGAATCCTTGCCTCCAAGGAGCCACCCGGTTTAACCCTTTCCAGGACAAATCTGTTTGTTTTCCTAGCAGTCCATGGTATTCTCAATACTCTTCTCCAGCACCACAGCTCAAAGGCATCAATTCTCCTTCTATCCTCTTTGGTCATTGTCCAACTCTCTGATGCATAACAAGTGATTGCGAAGACCATAGCCTATATCAGACGCACCTTAGTCTCCAGAGAGACACCATTGCTCTTCAGTACTTTGGAGAGGTCCCTAACAGCAGACTCTCCCATGGCAATACGCCTTTTAATTTCCTGACTGCTGGTGCCAAGATTGTTGACTATGGAGCCAAGCAAACTAAAGCTGTGTACAATCTCAATCTCTTCACCATCCATCCTGATGCTGCCAACTGCTCCAGTGGTGAGAATCTTTGTCTTCTTGACATTGAGCCTCAATCCATATTGGAGGCTGTAGTCCTTGATACTCTGCAGCAGGCGCTTCAGGTCCTCTTCAGTTTCAGCAAGCAGGGTTGTGTCATCTGCATAACGCAGATTGTTGATAAATCGTCCACCAATCTTGACCCCACATTTCTCCTCATAGAGCCCAGCCTCCCGGATAATCTGTTCTGCATAAAGGTTGAAAAGGTATGGAGATAGGATGCATCCCTGGTGTACGCCCTTCCCAATTTTGAACCATGCAGTGTTCCCTTGCTCTGTTCTGACGACTGCAAGCAATACAATATTCAAATTTAACAGAACCAAAGATAAAGAGAGATTTCTGAAAGCAGTGAGGGAGAAATAGAACGTAACCTATAAGGGAGAGCAGATAAGATTAAATGTCAATTTCTAAGCAGAAACCATGCAAGCAAGGAGACAGTGGAATGACACATATCAAACACTCAAAGAACACAACTGTCAACCAATAATAAAAGAACACAACTATCAACCAAAATTACAGTACCCAGCAAAATTGTCCATCAAATATGAAGGAGAAATCAAGATAATCTCAGAAAAACCTAAGGGAATTTGTAAAAACAAGACAAGCATTGCAGGAAACACTGAGAGATGTTCTTCTTACAGAATTGTCACATAAAGCAGGATGGACCAAAGTAAATAGCAACAACATGAAAAAGAACTCAACAAAATGATAGCAATAAAACTTTGCCTCTCGATAATCACATTGAATATGAATGGTTTAAATGCACCACTGAAGAGAAAAAGAGTAACATACTGGATTTTTTAAAAAAAGAATCCATTAACATGTTGTCTGCAAGAGAACACACCTGAAAAATGAAGATAAAGAAACACTAAAAAGAAAATTGTGGGGAAAAAAAATATACAAACAAATGGCAACAACAACAAAAACAACAGGAGTAGCAATATTAATCTCTGATAAAATAAATTTCAGTGCAAAAACTATCACAAAGGACAAGGAAGGTCACTACATAATGTTTAAGGAGGACATAACAATAATAAATATGCACCAAATGAAAGACCTGCAAAATATATATAAAAAAATTAACAAAACTGCAAAAGGACATAGACAACACTACTATAGTACTTGGAGACTTCAATACACAACTCTCAAGAAAAGATAGAACTACCAGAAATAAACTCAACAAAGATACTGAAGAAGTAAGCCACACAATAAACCAACTCAATCTCATAGATATTTATAGGCTAATGGACCCCAAAAAAGCACAGTATACCTTCCTTTCCAATGTGCATGGAACGTTCTCCAGAATTGATCACATTTTATGTAATAAGGCAAGCATTAATAAATTAAAAAGCAGAAATAATACAAAGTATCTTCTCAGACCAAAATAACAAGAGGATAAAGGAGATAAAACCATACATTTGGAAGCTGAACAACACCGTGCTTGAACATGAGTGCGTAGGAAAAGAAATAAAAAATGAAATTAAAAAGTTTCTTGAAACAAATGACAATGAAAAGACCACTTACCAAAACCTCTAGGAAACAATCAAAGTAGTAATCAGAGGTCAATTTATAGACATAAGCAAACACATCAAGAGGCAGGAAAAAAATGACCATTGACTCTCTAAGGCAACATCTCTAACAAATTAAAAAGAATAGCAAGAAAACCCAACACCCTCTAAATAAGCTGTAATTATAAAAATTAGAGCAGAAATAAATAGAAAACCAAAAAACAATTTAAACCATCAACAAAACTAGATTTGGTTCTTTTAAAAGGTCAATAAAATTGGGGAGCTCTGGTGGCCTAGTGCTAAGGAGCTGCAACTACAATCCCAGAGGTGCACAGTTCGAATCCGCCAGATGCTCTGTTGGGGAAGGAGGGTCAATCTCCTCCTGTACCAGTCAGATCTGATTTGACAGTACACACACACACACACACACACACACACACACACGTCAATAAAATTGAGAATCTGCTAGCAAAACTAAAAAAAGAAAAGAAGGAAAGGACACAAATAATCCGTATAAGAGAGGAAATGGGCAACATCACAACAGAACCAACTAAAATAAAAAGGCTAACATTGGAATATTATGAAACACCATACTGAAACAAATATGAAAACCTAGAGGAAATGGAAAAATACCTAAACTGACACAAACTGAAATTGAAGAGCTGTACAGACCCACAAAAGAAGAAATTGAAAAGGTAATAAAACAAATTCAGCTTAAAAAAAAAAGCCCTGGACCAGGTGATTTACAAGCGAATTTTATCAATCTTTCAGAGAAGATCTGTCACCAATTCTACATAAAGTATTTCAGAAGATAGAAAAAGATGGGATTCTCCCAGACTCATTTTATGAAGCAAACATGTCTTTGATACCAAAGCCAGGAAAGGACACTATCAAAATAGAAAACTTTAGGCCAATATCTCTTATGAAGACAGATGCAAAAATCCTGAATAAAATTCTGGCCAATAGAATTGGCCAATATATCAAAAATATAATTCACCATGACTAAGGGATTCACAGCAGGTATGCAAGGATAGTTCCACATAAGAAAAACAATTAATATAATTCATCATATAAACAAAGCAAAGAACAAGTAGTGTATGATCCTATCAATGGATGCAGAACAGGCCTTTGAAAAAATGCAACACTTTTCCCTGATTAAAACACTCAATAAAGTAGGATTAGAGGAGAATTTCTTCAACATAGTAAAAAGTATATATGCAAACCCAAGACCCAACATTTTTCTCAAGGGAGAGAGATTAAAGGCATTCCCTTTAAGATCAGAAAATAGGCAAGGATGCCCACTATCACCTCTCTTCACTAGTGTATTGAAAGACTTAGTGATAGCAATAAGACAAGAGAAGGAAATAAGATGTATCCAAATTGACAAAGAGGAGGTAAAAATTTTCACTCTATGCAGGTGATATGATAGTATACTTATAAAACTCTAAAGACTCAGGGAGAAAACTACTGGATATAGTTGACCAATTCAGCAAATTGGCAGGATACAACATCAACATACAAAAATCAGCTGGATTTCTCTACAGTAACAAAGAGAATACAGAGCAATATTAAATAGTTGGAAGTAAATCTAACCAAAAGCACAAAGGATCTATTCAAAGAAAATTAAAAACATTACTACAAGAAACAAAAAGAGACCTGGAGAAATGGAATAGTATTCTTTTCTCAAGGATAAGAAGAGTGAATATTGTGAAAATGTCAATACTACCAAAGGTAATTTGCATGTTCTAGGCAATCCCAATGCAAATTACCAATCCTATTCTTCAACGAGATGGAAAAGGCAATATCCAGTTTCATTTGGAATGCAAAGAAGCCCCGAAAAGCACTTCGCAAAAAGAAAAAAACAAGTTAGGAAGCATCTCACTCCCTGATTTTAAATCTTACTACACTGCCAAGGTGGTCAAGACAGCGTGATACTGGTACAATGACAGATACATAGATCAATGGGATAGAATTGAGAATTCAGAAATCAGCCTATCTACCTATGGTTAATTGATTTTGGACAAGAAGATGAAATCAGGTAAGTGGGGAAATGACAGTCTCTTTAACAAATCGTGTTGGCAAAATTGGAAAAATATCTGCAAAAGACTCAAGCAAGACCCACACCTCACTGAAGACACAAAAACTAATTCAAAGTGGATTATGGACCTAGGACTAAAAGCAAGGACTATAAACTTATTAAAGAAAAGCTTGGAAGAACTCTAGAAGTCCTAATCTACAACATAAACAAGTCTTCCAAGCATCCTGAAAAATCTACAACCAGCAGAGGATAAAATAGATGAATGGGACCTTCTAAGAATCAAATCCCATGCACATGCAAAAACTTCTCCAACGGGGTAAAAAGGGAAGACACAGATTGGGGGGAAAATATTTGGTAATGACATATCAGTTAAGGGACTTACATCTAGAATTTATAAAATACTTGAACACCACAATAAGATAAAGGTAAACAACCCAATTGAAACATGGGCAGAGGATATGAACAGACACTTCACCAAAGACATTTACATGGCATACAAACATGAAGAAATGTTCAAAATCCCTAGCACTAAGAAAGATGCAAATGAAAACAACTATGAAATATCATTTCAGCCCAGTAACAATAGCCATATTTAACAGAACAGCAAACAACAAATGCTGGCAAGGTTGTGGGAAAACTAGTGCAACCACTATGTAAGGCTGTATGACACTTTTCTCCAAAAGTTGCAAATAGAAATACCATTTGTCCCAACAATTCCACAATTACACCCCAAAGAAACCATCACTGCCACCCAAACAGATATATGCATACTCATGTTTATTGTGGCTTTGTTCACAATAGCAAAGAGTTGGAAACAACCTAAGCTCCCATCAACAAATGAATGGATAGAGAAGCTGTGATATATTCACACAATTCACTGCATTGAAAAACAAGGAACTCGTCAAATATTATATAAAATGGGTTCCCCTGTAGGACATTATGCTGAGTGAAATATCTCCATCACAAAAGGACAAATACTGCATAGTACCACTAATGTAAAATGGGATTGACATCAAGGTTGGGGGAGACTGAAAAAGATGGGATAAAGTCCATTTACTGCACTGAAACCGATGAAGGAGAGAACTGTTTCAAAGGGATGTGTCATTAGGTATTATTGTCATGGCAGTAGTCTAGAATGAAGGCCACATAGTGGAGTGGACTTAGGGGGAGGGATTGTATAACAATGAAAGAATTTTACTTTTCAAGGAGAAGTGCAAACTGTGGGGAGAGGTGGGCAGGGAGAGGGAGAAAAGTGCAATAATGAATGAATGGATATCCAAAATCTCTGTAAACTTTAATTAAAAAAAAAATGGTGCTGTCAGGGACCTCTCCTGAGTGCTGAAAATCAACGATGTCAATCTAGAAACTAAAGTGTTCCTAATCCAGGCCATGATTTTTGCAGTTACTTCCTATGCTTCAGAGAGCTGGACCATGACTAAGGATGACAGAAGAAGAAAGGATACCTTCTAGTTGTGGTGCTAGAGAAGTCTTGAATATATCATGGACAGCTAAGAAAACAACTTGGTCTGTCTTAGGGTGAAACAAAGTTTCTCCTTGGAGGTTAGGATTTTGAAGCTCTGTCTCATACAAGGACATCTTGCTTGGAAGGGAGGAAGGATAGTGCAAGAAACTGATGAGATGAATTGGTAAAGTAACTGGAGCAATGGTGACTGGTATGTCGAAATTAGTGAGACTGGCTCAGGACAAGACAGGATTCAGAGCTGCTATACATAGGGTTGCTATGGATCACAGGCAACTCAATGGCATATAACAACAGTTACATCCCTTTGGGGATGTAACTTTCTAAAAACTCTTTTTTACCCTCATTTCGGCCTCGTTATATTTTTCTTTTTGTCCATGCAATCTTATACAAAGCTTTGGCCTACAATTAATGCACTAAAGTCCACTATCCCAAGAAACACTAAAATTGCTGTACGCTGTACTACCTTTGTGCTTGGGCACTGTACCCCCCTCTAGTTTCTTCCACCTGTTATAATTCTTTTGCCTGTGTGAGAAAGGTGAAGTAGGGCATTAATTGCATGGTAACATTAGGGTAAATGTACATGATTGGCATGACCAAATATTTTGTCTAGACATTTTGAAAGTAGCCTAACCCAAGTTGCTATAAATGTACCTCACAAAGGCTGAGGAACAGGAAGGTGGTTGAGCCTGACATTTTCAGTTGTCCCCAGGCAAGAACCCTCTTTGCTCATGCATGACCTTGACCTATCAACAAGACCTTCTTCTGACCTATTCTGTCTCTGATCCAAAGCTAATCAGATAAGCACAACTCAGCTCATGTATTTATAGCTCAGTAGTAAATCCTACCCATGTGACATTTCTGTTTACTGGACACTCCCCATTCCAGGCACCAGCTTTCCCGTAAAGAATCTGAGGAGTCAAGATTATTCTTCCTTTTCCTCAAATGTTGTGTGCACATGTGGTGGGAGGATAGGGTGAGCATGTGCCTGTGTGTGCATACTGATTGATTTAATTTTTCAGTAAGCCAATGAGAAACTGAGTGTCCATTTTGGAGTTACAATTCTAAAATTCATTCAAATAATTATTTACTTCATTAAGTAAGAACTTTTCATGTGAATGCATGAGTTTATCATTTTCAACAAACTGTTAGATTCAGACTCTGGAATCCTCACAAAACCCAGAAACAAAAGTCAGATAGTGTTATTATTCTTGTTTCATAAAGGGGAATTTAGAATTTGAAAAGTTACCTGCAAAGAGCACTTATTTTTATTAAAGTTTCTGCCTTATTCGAGTCACATTTCTCTCCTTTTTATTTTTTTTTTAGTTTTCGAAAGAATACATTTACTATTATGATTGATTGGTCTTTCCTAGTGTTTTTAAGTTCTTAAACATAAGTGTTCTTCTACTCAAAGGATAGACTTAACATTTACATAAGTATTTTTGATAGTTTATCTTCAATCCACCCTGATATGTCACTTGTCTATTTTTTTTCCCTGTTCTTATATTTTATTCAAGGATGTAAATATTTTTTCTAAAAAAATTTCCTTTTGCCAGAAGTTCATGTACGGATGCTATTCTTGAATTGTCCCCACAGTATCTTTTTTTATTTTAATTTTATTTTAATAATTTTAATGAACATTTACAGAGATTCTGGATTTCCATACATTCATTGTTGTACTTTTCTCCCTGCCCAGCCCTCCCACTTGCCCCCCAGTTAAGTAAAAGAAAAATTCTTTCTTTGGTATACAATCCCCCCACACCTCTCCCAACACCTCAGGTACAATCCACTATGCACCCTTAATTCTGGACTCTTGTGATAACTATAATACCCTATCGCTTTTAAATTATTCTGTCCATCATCTGTTTCAATGCAGTATACATAATTTATTCAGTCTTTCTCAGTCTTAATCCAACCCTGATATCAGTCCCATTCTACAACAGTGGCACCAAGCAGTATTTGTCCTTTTGTGACTGGGATATTTCACTCAGCATAATGTCCTCCAGGCTCACCCATTTTGAATAATATTGTATGAGTTCCTTCTTTTTCAATGCAGTGTAGTATTCCATTGTGTGAATATACCACAGATTCAATATCCATTCGTTTGTTGATGGGCATCTGGGTTGTTTCCCACTCCTTACTATAGTGAACAAAGCTGCAATAAACATGGGTGTGCATATATCTGCTTGGATGTCAGTTATGGTCTCTTCGGGGTATATTTCCAGTAGTGGAATTGCTGGGTCAAATGATATTTCTATTTGCAACTTTTTGAGAAAGTACCATACCGCCTTCCACAGTGGTTGCACCATTTTACACTCCCACCAACAGTGAATAAGGGTTCCAGTTTCTCCACAACCTCGCCAGCATTTGTTGCTTGCTGCTCTGATATATTTTGCCATTCTGACTGTGGTGAGATGATATCTCATAGTTGTTTTGATTTGCAACTCTCTTAGAGCTAGGGATTTTGAACATTTCTTCATGTGTTTGTTGCCCGTCTGAATGTCTTCTTTGGTGAAGTGTTGGTTCATGTCCTGTGCCCATTTTTCAATTGGATTATTTACCTTTATCTTATTGTGGTGCTCAAGTATTTTATAAATTCTACATATGAGTCCATTATCTGACAGGTCATTCCCAAATACATTTTCCCAGTCTGTAGCTTCCCTTTTTACTCTGTTGGAGAAGTTTTTGGATGTATATACAGATTTGAATTTTAGAAGGTCCCATTAATAAATTTTTTCTTCTCCTGGTTGTAGATCTCTGTTGCAGACTGAGGGTCCCAAAGAATGGAATAATTTTATAATTATTAATAATGAGACAAACAGCCAGGAATGAGATAGAGCAGAGAGCATAAAACAGAGGGCCAGCAGTTTGTGACTGAAGACCCCAAATCATGTGTCTCTGTGTATTTATTGATAATTATCAGAAAGTAAATCACAAAGAGAATTCAATGCAAATGAAGCCAAGCTCTTTCTATTGAAAACCTTCTGCTTGACTCAGGAGGGAGGGTTTCACAAATGCAAGAATTTGGTTTACCCTTAAGGATTACCTTGATGCCTCAGGGTGAACTCTAGCTCAGGAAGTAACACTCCCTCTGTAGGGGGCCCCTTGCTGTCTCCTGTCTGCAGGGAACAAACAGCTCATTTTCTTGGATCTGCCACAAGAGAAATCCTAACTTATAAATCTGTAACTCCTTCAATTCCTGAACAAGGATTTTCATATAATATTTGGTATAAAGTTTGGCTTCCCATATTTCCCCCTTTTGTTTTTATCATAATTATGTTATCATCTAGATGAGCATCTTCTCTTCTTTGGTTCACTCTTGTTTGCTTTGGTTTTCTCCATCCTTCATAAGCAAACAAACAAATAAAACACATTAAACATAGTAAACTCAAAGAAATACTTTAAAAAATCTCCATATGATCAGAAGAATTCAGGTTGGATATTCCTTGAGAGTCTGTTTTAATTGGCCCATTGCCACAGTGCTTGTCAAAAGCAGTTCTGATTAATCTCCTTTGTCAGCATGTCCTTTACCATTCCCTATCACTCCTCCCTGAGAGAGATTTCACTCTGATACATAACGAAAAGGGAGCAGCATATTCTCTTAGCTACTTTCTGCTGAAAAAGGATGCTGTAGGTTTCAGGGTGCACTGGAGCACAGAGAAGCCAAAGCACAAGGAAGAATTCAAAATATTAAAGAGCTGAACAAAAGATTCCAAAGGGCAACTCAGAATGACAAAGCAAAATATTACAATGAAATGTGCGAGGAGCTAGAGTCAGAAAATCAAAAGGACCTAACACTTTCAGCATTTCTTAAGCGCAAGGAACTGAAGAACAAATTCAAGCCTCACGTTGCTATAATCAAGGATGCTTTAGGCAGAATATTAAATGATCCAGGAAGTATTAAAAGAAGATGGAAGGAATATACTGAGTCCCTGTATCAAAAGGAATTGGCAGACACAGAAGAATTTAATGAAATAACATTTGAGCAAGAGCCTATGGTGATGAAGGATGAAGTTGAAGCTGAAGCTGCTTTGAAGGAAATAGCAAAAAATAAGGGCCCAGGAATAGATGGTTTGTCAATTGATGTATTTCAGCTAACAGATGCTGCCCTGGATGTGCTCACCAAGTTGTGCCAAGAAATCTGGAGAACAACCACTTGGCCAACTGACTGGAAGAGATCTATATTTGTTCACATTCCAAAGAAGGGTGACCCATCTGAGTGTGGAAACTACAGAACAATATCATTGATTTCACATGCAAGCAAGACTCTACTGAAAATTATCCAAAAGAGACTGAAACAGCACATCAGCAGAGAATTGCCAGAAGTCCAGGCTGGGTTTAGAAGGGGTCGTGGTACGAGGGACATTGTAGCTGATGTTAGATGGATCTTAGCTAAAAGCAGGGAATACAGGAAGAATGTCTATCTGTGTTTCATTGATTATGCAAAGGCGTTTGACTGTGTGGATCATAATAAATTGTGGCTGACTCTGCGAAGAATGGGAATCCCAGAACATTTAGTCACGCTAATGCAAAACCCTTATACCTTTAACTTACTGGTCTGTCTGATACTTCTATAAATCTGAACATTCACATTAGACAGACTAGGAAGAAGGATTGGCCATCCACTTCTGA
>NW_006399984.1:3904680-3915149 GCF_000299155.1 Elephantulus edwardii | reverse complement strand
GCTGAGAACTATAGAAACTTAAGTTTAATTCAGCTGAGAACTATAGGGACTATATTAATTTCAATCTTTTCAGTATAACATTATACCAAGTCTTAAAACTTGACTGCTCTACCTACTGGCTTTAATCTGTAATGTCACTATACATACTGAAACAACTGCAAAAATGAGTTTCCTCTTACTTTTACCCCTGAGCACTTAAGTAATTCTCTACAAGAGAGTCAATTCTTTCCTATCAATTCTACCTCTGAATTTTTAATACATTTTCAGAGGGTGGGGTATAGTCCCCATGAAATATTTTTCTTCCCTTAAATTTGCCCTTTAAGAGGTGAGAGAATCCTCAAGAAATTTTTTCTAATTCTATCCTTAACTTCCAAGGAGTGAAGATTCTCTCATGACCCTGTTTTTCATTTTCCCAAAAGTTTCACTTACCCTAAGCGAATTCCCTTTCGGTTCCTGGTGTCTGCTTGAAAAAGAGAAAGAAAGAGAAACCACCACCTTTTCCAAAGGAAAACCACCACCTTGTCCCATCGTTCAGACATCAGAATGCTGCAGACTGAGGGTCCCAAAGAATGGAATAATTTGATAATTATTAATAATGAAACAAACAGCCAGGAATGAGATAGAGCAGAGAGCATAAAACAGGGGGCCAGCAGGTTTTGACTGAAGACCCCAAGTCATGTTTCTCTGTGTATTTATTGATAATTATCAGGAAGTAAATCACAAAGAGAATTCAATGCAAATGAAGCCAAGCTCTTTCTATTGAAAACCTTCTGCTTGACTCAGGAGGGAGGGTTTCACAAATGCAAGAATTTGGTTTACCCTTAAGGATTACCTTGATGCCTCAGGGTGAACTCTAGCTCAGGAAGTAACACTCCCTCTGTAGGGGGCCCCTTGCTGTCTCCTGTCTGCAGGGAACAAACAGCTCATTTTCTTGGATCTGCTACAAGAGAAATCCTAACTTATAAATCTGTAACTCCTTCAATTCCTGAACAAGGATTTTCATATAATATTTGGTATAAAGTTTGGCTTCCCATAGATTTCCCCTCTTTTTTATTATGCAGATTTATATGTTTCAGACATTTATTCCCATGTTGTTGTTGTTGTTGTTATACGCCATCGAGTACCTTGCAACTCATAGCGACCCTGTGTACAACAACCTTAAACTCTGTTCTGTCCTGTGCCAATCTCACTGTCTCCAACACACCCATCCCGATTACCTCAGTCACTGAATCAATCCACCTCAAAGAGGGCCCTTCCCTTCTTGCGCCTGCCCTCCCCCCTCCCAAGCATGATGTCCCTCTCCAAGGACTGGTCTCTCCTTACAACATGTCCAAAGTATGTCAGATGAAGCCTCAGAATCCTTGCCTCCAAGGAGCAGCCTGGTTTAACCCTTTCCAGGATGAATCTGTTTGTTTTCTTAGCAGTCCATGGTACCCCAATACTTTTCTCCAGCACCACAACTAAAAGGCATCAATTCTCCTTCTATCCTCCCTGTCATTGTCCAACTCCCTGATGTATAACAAGTGATTGCAAAGACCATGGCCTGTATCAGACACACCATAGTCTCCAGAGAGACATCATTGCTCTTCAGTACTTTGGAGAGGTCCCTAACAGCAGACTTTCCCAGCAATGAGTCTTTTAATTTCCTAGCTGCTGGTGCTAAGAGTGTTGACTGTGGAGCCAAGCAGACTAAAGCTGTGAACAATCTCAAATCTCTTCACCATCCATCCTGATGCTGCCAATTGGTTGTGAAAATCTTTGTCTTCTTGATATTGAGCCTCAATCCATATTGAAGGCTGTAACCCTTGACCCTCTGCAGAAAGCACTTCAGACCCTCCTCAGTTTCAGCAAGCAGGGTTGTGTCATCTGCGTATCACAGATTATCAATAGATCTTCCACCAATCCCGATGCCACATTTCTCCTCATAGAGCCCAGCCTTCTGGATTATCTGTTCTGCTTACAGGTTGAAAAGCTATGGAGACAGTCTATGCCCTTCCCAATTTTGAACCATGCAGTGTTTCCCTGCTTTGTTCTGACTACTGCCTCTTGGTCCAAGTATAGGTTTTGCAATAGCACGACCAAGTGTTCTGAGATTCCCATTCTTCTCAAAGCCAGACACAGTTTGTTATGATCCACACAGTCAAATGCCTTTGCATAATCAATGAAACATAGATATCTTCTCAGGAGGAAAAGCAGGGCAACACAACAGACCTGAACATCCCCACCCACACAGGTAACTGTAGAGGACGCAAGACTGCGCAGGATTCCTTCGGGCCCAAGGGCCTGCTGCCCTAGGGGCAAGAAGAAACTATCTACACACCAGTTCAACAGGACAGATCACCTTCACTCGGGAAACATTACCACTAAACTTAGTAGACTGTGGTCACAACATAAGAAACTTTCAGCAGCTGACGTGTCTGGAATCACAAAAGCCAAGGAAGCTTCAGATATAAGCTATCAGATCAAGGACTGGACAGTGGGAGATAGATGTTGAGAGGAGTGGGTAGAAGTGGATGGATATCTCTCTGGGTGGTGGAGCAGGGAAAGAAGTGGATCAAGACACTTGTGCCAAGGACAGAGACAACACTGAAACTAATGGTTAAAGGGATATATCTTTTACTTTTTCCTCTAAATACTTCTTTCATTCCCATACATTGTGTTTTATAAAATTAATCACCATTGGACTATGCCCACCATCACTTGATCTTCTCAGGTTCCTGCTAGATCTTTCCCCTTTCCTTTACCTGCTCCACCCACCCTTCAAATTGTGGAACCTTGTGATTTCACCCTTACCTATCCTCACCCTTCTGTTCCTACTCCTTCCCCTCTTGGATCTCCATGGTCTTAAATACCGCACATTCCTTTTTAAGCTCCTTACCCTAGTACATAGTTCTCAAGAGAAGACATTTTCTTGGAAAATTCCTACTACTTAAACATGATTGTTGTCAATTCCTGGGGCCTTATTTTTGCCAATGCTTTCAGTACAGCTAGAACTCCTATCTCCATTCACATTGACTTTTGATCTTATGATACTTCCTTAAATGTTTTAGCGTTACTACTTCTTTATGGTACAGTGACTCTGTATATTCCTTCTATATTCTTTTTCATTTCCATCCAAGCATTGTTATTGTTGTACCATAGAGTCGAAATTGACCCATAGCTGATCCTCTGGTGGGTTTTTAGAGTTAGTTAATTGATGTTGGAGAGGATGTGGCAAGAAAGGGACTCTTATACCTTGCTGGTGGGATTGTAAAATGGTGTTGGAAGGCAGTTTGGTGCTTCCTTAAAAAGATGAACATAGAAATTCCATATGACCCAGCTATTCCACTGCTTGGAATATACCCTGAGAAAATAAGAACTGAGTCACAACTGGAGATTTGTACACCAATATTTATAGCAGTGTTATTCACCATCACAAGAACATGAAAACAGTCCAAATGTCCAACCACAAAGGAATGGAATTGAGAAATTACAGTACATTCACACAATGGGATACTATGCAGCACGCAGGAGCTTTGTAAATTATTACCTCACTTGAGAGGGACTGAAGAGCATTATGCTGAGTGAATTAACTCAGTCCCACAAGGATAAATATTGTATAAGGCAGTTATTATAGAATGAGTATAAAGATCCAGGAGGGGTGGGAGAGGCTAGAAGCAGGGGAATGTGGATGTACAGGGGGGAAGAGGGGATTAATGATTGGGTTGTACAATTTGATGGGGGGGTGAAGAAAATATAAAGCATTTGTTCAAATTTGTATTAGAATTTTGAAAATAAACTAGTGAAAAAAATTTGAATAGGAGGAGATTGCCCATCCTCTTCTGCAGTGGTCTCCAACTGTGAGCCTTCATGATTGCAGTGCAGCTTCTTGCCACTAGGTCATCAGAGCTTCCTAAGTCATTACATTCATAATTCTCCATTTTGATTTGCAACTACAACTTCATCCACATTCATGAAATATCTTAGAGTGATCTTATATTCCAACATTAGTAGTTTCCAGGGATATGAAGAAGGTAAGTGAGTTCTTATTTTTTAAATACTCATGTACTATTGGAGGAGATTCTTCTGCAAATAAAAAAAAAGACAATTTGTTGTGCTAAGTATCAGTATAACAAATGGACAAAATTCTGAGGAACATATTGAAGAAATTTGTGTAACTCTGCCCCAGTGGTTTGGGAAGCCTTGAAAGGATCATAAACCTTTTGTGACTGAGATATTTCACTTCAGCATAATGTCCTCCAGGGTCACTCATGTTGTGTAATATTTTGAGTTCTTGTTTTTCAGTGCTGTATAGTATTTCATCATTTCCCCAAGTTCAATGAGTTCAAGTTCAAATTCAAGTACAGAGGTAACTCATGGTTGCTGTGATGCTAAACACTGTGACACTGATATGTCAAATGCAATAATGATTACCCATGGTGGACAGGGTTTGGTGGAGTTCCCTAATTAAAACAAGCTTGGAAGCAGGAATGACATCCATTTCCGAAATAGCTTGCCTCTAGAATCCTATGAACTTGGAGAAATGATAAAAGTTATACAAGTGTTCAAGCCTTTCATTCATAGGGTCGCTATGAGTCTTCTACAACTTGATGACTCTTAACAATTAACGATAACATAGTATTTCATTGTGTGAATATACCATAGTTTTTCAATCCGTCCACTTGTTGATGGCCACTTGAGTTACTTCCATCTCTTTGCTAATGTGAATAATGAAGCAATAAACATAGGTGTGCATATATTTGTTTGGGTGGCAGCTCTGGTTTCTTTAGGGTAAGTTCCTAGTAATGGAATCGATGTGTCAAATGGTATTTTTATTTTCAACTTTTTGAGAAAGCGTCAAACCACCTTCCATAGTGGTTGCACCATTTTACACTCCCACCAGCAGTGAATAAGGATTCCAATCTCCCCACAACCTCACCAGAATTTACAGGACTGACATGAGGGTTGGAGGGAAACTAAGAAAAGAGAAGATAAATAATGAACACTGCATTGGAATAGATGAAGGAAAGAACTATTTAAAGGGATTATATGATTATGCATTAATTGTATGATAATAATCCAGAATAAGAGGTGCATAGCAAACTTGACTGGGTACAGGTGAGGGGAGGAAGGAGGAAATTATGCAACATGGAATAATTCTTTTTTTTTTTAAAGGAAACTGGGGCCAGTAAGGAGGAAAGTGTGTAACAATGAATGAATGAATAATTCAACTTTTCTGTAAACTTTGGTTAAAATAACAATTTAAAACTTTAAATTAAAAAAATTAATTTTAAAAAAGAAATTACTATAAACCAAACACTTTCAGAGAATATTCCTAAAAAGAAAAAATTCTCACTCTTTCTTTTCCTAGCTTTTCGATATTGAACCACTGAGTTCTTTTAGCTCCAGCACCCTAAGCAGTTCCTTTTCTGATCCTGAGCAGTGCCTGTTCTCCTGAATCCAGTGGTTCTGTCTTGCACTCCCCTGCCCCCACCCCCCACTCTGCTAATGCTCCTTTAGGCTGATCTTTCATGGAACTTTCGTTTGGTCCCTAACTATGCTATGCCACAGCCCTGAAGTCACAGATCAGACTTTCACTGGATGACTCGACTCCCTGATGCAAACTATAGGAACTACACAGGTCAAAGCCTTCAGCTCTCTGCATGTTTAAGAGGGCCTGAGACCTAGGTCCCGGGATATCTTATGACTTTCCATTTCTAGAGCAGTAATAATATCTTCCCATTGCCAAAATACATTTTGTTGTTATTGTTGGCTGCTGTCAAGTCATAGATGACTCATAGTGACCCTATGAACAAAAGACCGGAACACTTGTATAACTTTCATCATTTCTCCAAGTTCAAGTTACAAGAGTTTCTAGAGGCAAGCTATTTCAGCAGTGGATGCCACTCCTGCTTCCAAGCCTGTTTTAATCAGGAAGGTCCACCAAACACTATCCACTATATGTAACAATTACCGCATATGACACATCAGTGTCACGGTGTTTAGCATCACAGCAACCACAAGTTAGCTCTGTATAGCAAATGGACAGACCAGTGCTATACCATTTAAATGAATGTTTAACCGAAAACAATTAAAACCAGGTCTGAGTGCTGCAGATTAACATCATGAAAATACATTTTTTAAATGGCAAAAGATTTTTCACATGTACAATTAAATGTCCTGGGATTCTCATTCTTCTCAAAGTTAGCCGTAATTTGTTACTATCTAGACAATTAAGTGTCTTTGCATAATCAAAAAAGGACAAATAAGCATTCTTCTGTTGTTCTCTGCCTTCAGCCAAGATCTGTCTTACATCAGCAATGATATCCTTCATTCCACAGCTTCATCTGAATCCAGTTTGAATTTCTAGAAGTTTCTTATCAATGTACACTGTTCTAGCCCTTTTGTTAATATATTATTTCAGCTATTTTTGCATTGTATTTAATAAGATTTTACTTGCATGCTATATTAATCATACTGTTGACTAATTTCCACATTCCGTTGGATCACCTTTTTTGATAATGAACAGAAGTATACATCTCTTCCAGTCAGTTGGTCAAATAGCTGTCTTCCAAATTTCTTGACATAGACTAGTGAGCAAGTCCAGTGTTGCATCTGTTTGATGAAGCATGTCATTTTGGTATTCCTTTAATTCCCTGGGCCTTATTTTTTTGCCAATGACCTCAGTGCAGTTTGGGATTCTCCCTTTATTACTGTTGGTTCTTGCTTTATTGCTGCTTCTTTCAATGGTTCTCTAGTAAGTAATTCTTTTTGGTACAGTAACTCTTTTTCCTTCCATTTTCTTTTGATACTCTACATCATTCAAGATTTCACATATAAAGTCATTCTGTATTGCAACTTAAAGTTTTAATTTGTTTTTCAGTCATTTCAGTTTGAGAAATGCTGAGCAAAAACTTATATATAGACTGTGAAACAGTTATCTGAACAGATCAAGGGAATACTGCATGATTTAGTTACGAAAGATGTGCATAAGGATTGCATCCTTTCTCCAAATATATTCAGTCAGTATGCTGAGCAAATTATTCAAGAAGCTGGGATGTTCAAAGAAGAACATGGCATCACGGTTGGAGGAAGACTCCCCAACAATCTGCATTACATAGGTGACACAACTTTGATTGCTGAAGGTGAAGATGACTTGAAACACTTACTGCAGAAGAGATGACCAAAGACCACAACTTTCAATATGGATTACATCCAAAATCAAGAAAACAAAAATCTTTTCCCACTGACCAATAGCATTGGATAAAACATTCAACCATAATCAATGCTTGATGCCAGCAATCAAGAAATCAAAAGACATGTTGGGGGTGAGAAGACCCCATGATTTTTGTGTTTTGTTCAAGTAAAATTTGCATACCCAAGCTTGCAAAGACAATTTCTAATGTCCTCTTCTGGAACCTACATAATTTTAGTTTTAATAACTGTGTCTGTGATTGACTTCCAGGTGGGGAAGTTGTCTGGAGCAGCATGATTTTACAGAGGTTTGAGCTCTTGTTCTGGTGAGATATAAGGGGCAATGTTTATTAGCCATTGGGAGTAAATTGACTGTATTCAGCCTCTTATTTGAAAGGGCATTAGACCAGCAGTATGGGCTGGTTTCCAGGTGGGGAAGTGGTCTGGAGCAGCGTGATTCTACAGAGGTTTGATCTCTTGTTCTGATAAGATATACGCTGCAATGTTTATTAGCCATTGGAAGCGAATTGGTTGTATTCTGACTCCTATTTAAAAAGGCATTTGAGTTTTAATTGTTTTTGTTCAAACATTCTTCTAAGTGGCATAGCACTGGTCTGTTCATTTGCTGTACAGAGGTAACTTGTAGTTGCTATGTTGCTAAAAACTGATGTGTCAAATGTGATAATGGTTACCCATAGTGGACAGTGTTTGGTGGAGCTCCCAATTAAAACAAGTTTGGAAGTAGGAGTGGCATCCACTTCTGAAATAGCTTGCCTCTGGAAACTCAATGTAAGAAACAATGAAAGTTATACCAGTGTTCAGGTCTTTCATTCATAGGGTCACTATGAACTCAACTACACTTAACAACAACAACAATATGATGTATCTCACATTATTTTTGTGTGTAATGTAAGGGAATGTTGATGATTTCATTATTATCATACAGATACCCAGCTGTAGCTTTGTGGACAAGGTTTTTTCCCCCCCACTGGATTATATTGGCATTATCACTGAAAATCACGTAAGCATGTAAGTGAGGTATACTTCTGAATTCTCTTCCATTCCATTGATCCTGTTATCTATCCTATGTTCATATTGCACTGTCATAATTATTGTAGTTTTCAAGTAAAAGTTGACACTAGACAGATTTCAGGTGGATGTAATATTATATACTTTCCAGAAAGATTGAACTAAGTGTAAATTTAGTTGATCACTAGGCAAAGTGGCTTTTTTTGAAAGAAGAGTTATCAACAAAGTGAATTATTCAGATAACACAACCTTGCCTGAAAGTGGTGAGCACTTGAAGAACTTACTGGAGAAGATGGAAAACAACATACAATGTGGATTACATTTCAACCTCAAGAAAACAAAAATACTCACCCCTGGACCAACAGGCTACATTATGATGCTGTTAGTTGTTTTTATGTACCTTTAAGCTGGAATAAACTGTCTAGAGAATTTTCAGAGGCAATAAATAGAATGTAGGAGATTTCCCATGTTTTTTTTTCCCACAGAGAAGCTGATAGATGCAGAAAAGCTTATAGATCCAAACGGCATGCTTTTGGGTTGGCAGCACAACACTTTTACCACTATGCAATTAGAGCTCCTAGATGGAACATCATTATAGATGGAGAAAAGATTGAAGTTGTCAACAATTTCACTTAGATCGATAATCAATACCTATGGTAACATCAGTCAATAAACCAAAAGATGGGTTACATTGGGGAAAATTTGCCATCAAGACCTCTCTAAAATGCTAAAGAGTAAAGACACCTATCTAGAGAAAGACATGCCTTATCCAAGCCTTGACATTTTCAATGTTTCTTATGCATCTGAAAGTTGGACAACAAATAAAAGATGATAAAAAAGGATTGATCGTTCAAATTATGGTTTTAAAGAAGAGTATTGAATATTCCATATATTGTACAAAGATCAAACAAGTCTAGCTAGGAGGAAGCCCAACCAAGGTGCTTCTTAGAGGAAGAGATGGTGCAATTTCATCTCACATATCTTGGGGATATTATCAGGAGTGACTAGTCCTTGATACAAGATGTCATTCTGGGAAAAGACAGAGAAAGGGAGAAAGACCCTCAATAAGATGGAGTGACACAGTAACTGTAACATTGTGGTCACATATATCAGAAATCTTGAAGATGGTACATGATAGAGCAAGGTTCAGATCTGTTTTCAGATCTGTATTTCTATAAGTAATACTGGACTCAAAGGCACCTGATAATAACAACAATCTCTGTCTGATTATTTTTGTTAAGATCCATAATCGTAGGCAGCTCTGGTGGCCTAGTGGCAAAAAAGCTGCACTGCAATCCCAGTGGTATGCAGTTCGAATCCACCAGATGCTCTGCCAGAGAAGGAGGGGCAATCTCCTCCTGTACCAGTCAGATCCAATTTGATGGTGTACACACACACACACACACACACACACACACACACACACACAGATCCATAATCGCATTGTTGTTAGTTGCCATCAAGTAAGCCCCTGATTCATGATGGCCCTATGCCCAAAAGAAAAAAACACTCCCTGATTCTTTGCCACCATCACAACTGGTTGTGGATCACCCTATTTTACTCTGCAAAATTTTCACTGATTGATTTTCAGAACTTAATCACCAGGTCTTTCCCCCCACTCTATCTTAGTCTGGAAATTCTACTGAAATCTGTTTAGCAACACAGCAACACTCACACTGTCACTGATGGATGGATGGTGACTGTACATGAGGTGCATTGACTGAAAATCAAACCCAAGTTTCCTGAATGCACGACAAGAATTCAACCATGGAACAACTGATATTGTTGTTGCTAAGTGCTGTCAAGTGAGTATGATTCGTAGTGACTCTATGAACAACAGAACTAAATCCTGTCCTATCTTGTGCCTTCCTTATCATCTCTGACACACTTGAGCCAATTGCTGCAGACACCATCTCAATCCACCTTGTTGGAAATCTTCTTCTCTTTCGCTGACCCTCTAGTTTTCCAAGCATGATCTTCCATTCCAATCTCTTAGCAACAGACTATGAGATATTAAGCTTCACCATTCTTTCTTCCAAGGACAACTCTGGTTGTACTTTTTTTTTTTTAGTTGACACAACCTTATTTTGTATTTATTAAGTGTTGATTAGGGGCATTAGGTGTCGTACAGAATACAATTCTTGTTCAGGGGTCAAAAGGGAAGGAATATACTCCCCTATAGAAAAAAATCATCTCCAGAGCAATATATCATATGGTCATCTGACTCAAATGCCTCATGCCAGTCCATCTCATCTCTCCAATGCCTA
>NW_006399984.1:3882785-3901705 GCF_000299155.1 Elephantulus edwardii | reverse complement strand
GGTGCTGGAGAAGGGTACTGAATGTACGCTGGACTGCCAGGAAAACAAACAGATTTATCTTGGAGAGGATTAAACCAAGCTACTCCTTGAAGGCAAGGATTCTGGGGCTTCGTCTGACATACTTTGGACATGTTGCCAGGAGGGATGGGTCCGTGGAGAGGGACATCATGCTTGGGAGGGTTGAGGGACAAAGCAGGAGGGGAAGACCCTCCATGAGATGGATTGATTCGGTGACTGGGGTAATCGGAATGGGTGTGTCAGAGGCGGTGCGGTTGGCGCAGGATAGAGCAGGGTTTAGGGCTGTTGTGCATAGGGTCGCTATGAGTCGGAAATGACTCGATGGCACATAACAACAACAACAACAACATAGAAAAAAAAGTAAGGCTTATGATAAAGATGTTCCCTGAAAATGGATTTTATCTATTTGAGTTGAAAATTCATTATTTTGGAAAAAGGAATAATTTTAATTAAATTTTATGTTGTTTATAAAATGTTTCTACAAAGGTTATAAAAGTTAATCTTCACTTCAGCCCTTCTGCATATTCCAAACAACAGAAAATGTGACTCAATCATAAACGTTTTAAGTCTAAATCACTCAGCATATGGTGGTTTTCATCCTGAAATCTATTTTATCAGAGATTAATGTTGCCACTCTGGCTTTTTTTGGTGTGTGTGTGTGTTTCAGGTTTTTTTGGTTTTGTTTTTTGTTTGTTTGGGTTTTTTTTAAGTTTAAAAAAACATTTATTATTAATTGTAATGAAAGTTTACAGAGACTTTGGATTTCCATTCATTCACCGTTGCACTTTTCTCCCTGCTCCCCCCGGATCCCTCCTCTTTGAAAAGTAAAAGAAAAATTCTTTAATTATTATACAATCCCTGCCCCCACATCAACTCCACTATGAAGCCTTCGTTCTGGACTCCTGTCATGACAATAATACCAAATCATATATCCCTTTTAAACAATTATCTCCCTAATCTGTTCCAATGCAGTATACATTATTTATCCCATCTTTCTCAGTCTCCTCCTAACCCCGATATCAGTCCCATTTTACAACAGTGGCACTATACAGTATTTGTCCTTTTGTGACTGAGATATTTCACTCAGCATAATGTCCTCCAGAGTGACCCATTTTGTATCATATTTCATGAGTTCCTTGTTTTTCAATGTAGCGAAGTATTCCATTGTGCAAATATACCACAGCTTCTCTATCCATTTGTTTGTTGATGGAAACTTAGGCTGTTTCCAATTCTTTGCTATTGTGAATAAAGCGCAATAAACATGGGTGTACATATATCTGCTTGGATGTCAGTTATGGTCTCTTTGGGGTATATTCCTGGTAGTGGAATTGCTGGGTCAAATGATATTTCTATTTTCAACTTTTTGAGAAAGTGCCATATAGCCTTCAGTAGTGGTTGCATCATTTTATACTCACACCAACAGTGAATAAGGGTTCCAATTTCTCCACAACCTCACCAGCATTTGTTGTTTGCTGTTCTGTTCAATTTTGCTATTGTTACTGGGGTGAGATGATATCTTATAGTTGTTTTGATTTGCATCTCTCTTAGCACTAGGGATTTTGAACATTTCTTTTTGTGTTTGTTTGCCATCTGAATGTCTTCTTTGGTAAAGTGTCTGTTCATATCCTGTGCCCATGTTTCATTTGGATTGTTTACCTTTATCTTGTTGTGATGTGGTTGTACCTTTTTAAAGACATACCTGTTTGTTCTTTGGCATGGCATATTCAGTACTCTAACACCCCAACTCTAGGACATCAATTCTTTTTCTGTCATTTTTATTCATTGTCCAACTCCCAGACGCATAGTAAGTGATTGAAAATACCATGGTCTGAATCAGGCACATCTCAGTCTTAAAACTTCAGTGTTTTTGAAAAGTCCTTGACAGCAGACTTGTCAAATGCAATATGTCTCCTGATCTCCTGACTGTTGGGACCAAGGATGTTAATTGCAAATCCAAGAAGATGAAATCATTGACAGTTTCAATCCTTTCTCCATCTGTATGTTCCTACTGACTTGGTTCAGTGAAAAGGATCTTTGATTATTAATGTTGAGAAATAATCCATATTGAAGGCTGTATTCTTTAATCTTTTGCCCAATGCACTTCAGATCCTCCTAATTTTTAGCAAGCAAGGCTTGGCAACAATCTGAAGAAGGCAGGTTGTTGATGAATCTTCCTCCAATCCTGAAAACACATTCTTCTTCCCAGAGTCAAACTTCATGAATCATTTACTCAGCATACAGATTGAACAGGTATGGAGAAAGGATACATTCTTTGCACACACACTTCCTGATTTTAAAGCATTGTCCCCTTACTCCACTTGAAAAACAGCTTTTTTTAATCTAGGTGTAGGTTTCACATGAGCACAATTAATTGTTCTGGGATTCCCATTTTTCTCAATTTAGCTAT
Organism: Elephantulus edwardii; assembly: GCF_000299155.1. Lineage (NCBI taxonomy): Eukaryota > Metazoa > Chordata > Mammalia > Macroscelidea > Macroscelididae > Elephantulus > Elephantulus edwardii. Next base: position 3,899,280 of record NW_006399984.1, on the reverse strand, counting down.
AGTTTGTTGTGAACCACACAGTCAATTGCCTTTGTATAGTCAATAAAACACAGAGAAACACTCCTCTGGTATTCTTTGCTTTCAGCCAGGATTCATCTGAAATCATAACCTCTTCTAAAGACAGCTTGAACTTCTGGCTGTTCCCTGTCAATGTACTGTTCCAGTTGGTTTTGGATGATCTTCAGCAATATTTTGCTTGCATATGATAATAATAAAATTGTTTGATAATTTTCACATTCTGTTGAATCACTCTTCTTGGGATTGGGAACAAATATGGATCTTTTCCAGTTTGTCAGTAAAATAGCTGTCCTCCAAACTTCCTAGCAAAAACTAGGTGAGAAGGTCTAGGGTTGCATCTGTTAACAGAAACATGTCAATCAGTATCCCCTTGATTCCTGGGGCCTTATTTTTCCCCTGAGTGTTTTAAATGCAGCTTGAACTTTTTCCTTTGTTACCTTTGTCTTTCATTCATACCATACTTTCTGAAATTTTTCGGTGTCAACCAATTCTTTTTGATACAGTGATTCTATTTATTACTCTCATCTTCTTGTAATGCTTCCTGGAACACACAAGATTTTGCCCATGACATCTCTCAATATTGCAGCTCGAGGCTTGAATTTGGTCTTCAGTTCCTTCAGCTTCAGAAATGATGAGCAAGTTCTTCTTTATTCTTTGACTCCATGTTTTTGCACATTTTCTTTTTGCGCACTTTGCTTTGTCCTCTTGAGCTGTCCTTTGAAATCTTCTATTCAGCTATTTTACTTCAGTATCTCTTCCTTTTGTTCTGGCTTCTTGATGCTCTGATGCAATTTCTGATGCAGTTTCTTCTGACATTCAATTTGATTTTTGTTTATCCTCTGTCTTTGTAATGACGTTTTCCTCTCCTCATGGATAATATCTTTGATTTTATCCTTTAGTCCCTCTGGTCTTTGATCATTGGTCATCAACACCTTAAATCTCCTCTTAACTTGATTTTATGGACAAAACGTTCACCTTAATAAACTATAAGATTAAAAGTAAGGTGAAGCCTACCGAGTGGAGAGTAAGAAAAGACAAAGAGCCTTGTGAAAGTGGAACCTGGGGTAGGGTGGTTATTTGAAAGAAGGAGGTTGTCCTTGGAGAAAAGAGGCATTTATAAAAACAAAGGAGAGGAGATAGTCCTAGAGGAGGAAACTTTGTATGGAGGAGAGGATAGCAAAAGGTGGGAGAGGAGGGACATACAGAGAAATGGCTTGCATTAGGTGGTAACTCTCACCAAAGATGGAAGCAAACTTTCCTTCTTTCTTTCCCAAACAAGCTCTCTACCACAGATGGGCTCTCTTCAGAAAGTGTACAAAAGAGTTTCCAACTGCTGTGGAAAACAATAACATTGCTATCACATGTAAGCAAGATTCTGCTGAAGATTATTTTAAAAACCTTACCTGAAACCAAATAAGGTCCCAGAAATCAATGGAATACCAATTGACTTGTTTCAATTAACAGATGCAACCTTGTATGCACTTACCAGTCTATGCCAGGAAATTTGGAGGACAGCTGTAAGGCTAATGAATGGGAAGAAGCTCATATTTGTTTCCATTCCCAAGAAAGGTGATTCAACTGAATGTGGAAACTATTGAGCAAAATCAATTTAATATCACATGCAAGAAAAATACTTCCAACGATTATTCAAACATGGTTGGAACAAAGATAGGGAACTGTAAGAAGTTCATGCAGGATTTAGAAGAGGTTCATGGCACAAGGGATATCATTGCTGATGGCAGATGCATCCTGGCTGCAAGTAAGGAATACCAGAAAGATGCCTATTTGCACTTTATTATCTATGCAAAGGTATTTGACTTTGTGGACCCTAAAAAGTGTGGTTGACATTGAAAAGAATGGGAATCTCAGAGCACTTGATTGTGCTCATGGAGAACCTCTACCTGGACCAGGAAGCTGTTGTACAAATGGATCAGGGAAGCACTGCATGGTTTAAAATTGAGAAAGGAGTGTGTCACGGTTGTATTCTGTCTCCATACCTATTCAATCAGTATGCTGAGCGAATTATCCCAGAAGCTGCACTCTATGAGAAGTGTGGCATCAGGATTGGAGGGAGACTCATCAATATATATCAGAGTTGTTGTTGTTAATTGCCTTCTTGTCGAGCATGGCTCATACCAACTCTATGAACAAAGGCCTGAATCTCTACGACTATCGACATTTACCAAAGTTCATAGAGTTTCTGGAGGCATGTTATTTAGGAAGTAGATGCCATCCTGCCTCCAAACTTGTCATAGTATATTATTGTTATTATGGCACCTTTGAGCTGTGGTGCTGGAGAAGAGTATTGAATGTACCATGGACTGCCAAGAAAACAAACAGATTCATCCTAGAGAGGGTTAAACCAGGCTACTCCTTAGAGGCAAGGATTCTGGGGCTCCGTCTGACATACTTTGGACATGTTGCAAGGAGAGACAGATCTTTGGAGAGGGACATCATGCTGGGTAGAGTGGAGGGACAGTGCAGGAGGGGAAGACCCTATATGAGGTGGATTGAGTCAGTGACTGGGGTAATCGGGATGGGTGTGTCAGGGGCAATGAGATTGGCACAGGGTAGAGCAAGGTTTAGGGCTGTTGTACATAGGGTCGCTATAAGTCACAAATGACTCGATGGCACATAACAACAACAACAACAACAACAACATGTGCCATTCCGCCGCCTGCGATGGATAGTGACCGTATGTACAGCAGCTCCGAACCCTTCTCTGTCCTAAGCCAGTCTCACTAATCCAACACAAGAACCCTCATTGCCCCAGATATCATATCAATCCATCTCATCCAGGATCTTCCTCTCCTGTGCTGTCTGTCGACCCTTCTGAGCATCATATCCTTCTCCAAGGACCAATCTCTCCTGACCATGTGCCCAAAATAAGTGAGGCAGAGCTTAAAAATCCTAGTCTTCAGTGAGAGCCTTGGTTTCACTCTCTCCAAGATAGACTGATTTTCTTTTCTTGGCAGTCCATGGTATGTTCAAGACTCTTCTCCAGCATCACAACTTGAAGGCTTCTATTCTTCTGTCATCCTTAGTCACTATCCAACTCTTTAAAGCCTAACAAGTAATTGAGAAGACCATGTCTGGATTAGGTGCACCTTTGTCTCTAGACTGACATCATTGCTCTTCAGCACTCTGGAGAGGTCCCTGACTGCACATTTTTCCAATGCAATTAATCTTTTTATTTCCTGACAGCTAGTGTTAAGAGAGTTGATTGTGGGGCCAAGCAAGCTGTAATTGCTAACAACTTCAAACTCTTCTGCATCTATTATGGTGCTGCCAATAGGCCCAGTGGTGAGAATCTTTGTCTTCGTGATGTTGAGCTTCAATACATATTGAAGACTACAGTCCTTGGTATTCTGCAGCAAGCGCTTCAGGTCTTCTTCCGTTTCAGCAAGCAAGGTTGTGTCATCTGCATATCGTAGGTTGTCAATGAGTTTTCCTCCAATATTGATGCCACACTCCTCCTCATAAAGCCCTGCTTCCTGAATGATATGTTTGGAAGAGGTATGGGGACAGGATGCATCTCTGACACACTCCTTTTCTAATTTTGAACCATGCAGTGCTTATTTGCTCTGTTCCGATGACTGCATCCTGGTCCAAGCATAGGTTTCACATGAGCACAATCAAGTGTTATGGGATTCTTGTTCTTCTACAGGTTATCCACAGTTTATTGTGATCTACACAGTCAAATACCTTTGCATAGTCAAACACAGATACACGTTCTTCTGGTTCTCTGTGTTTTCTCCCTAGATCCGTCTGACATTGGCAATAATGTCTCTAGTGCCATGACCTCTTCTAAACTCAGCTTGTATTTCTGGTAGTTCTCTGTAAATGCACTATTCAAGTCTTTTCTGGATAATCTTCAACAGGATTTTGCTAGTGTGTGATATTAGTGATGTTGTTCGATAATTTCCACACTCTGTCGAGTCACTTTTTTTAAATGGGAATAAATATAAATCACTTCCAGTAAGTTGGCCAAGTAGTTGTCCTCCATATTTCTTGGCATAAATTGGTGAGCAGTCCAGGGCAGCATCTGTTTGCTGAAATACATCAATTGGTATTCTAGCAATTCTTGGGGCTTTCTTTTTTGTCAAGTCCTTCAGAGAAGACTGCACATCCTCTTTCATCACCATTGCCTCTCAATCATATATTGTTTGTTGAAATTCTTCTGTGTCAGCCAATTCTTTTTGGTACAATGACTCTGTATACTCCTTCTATCTTCCTTGAATGCTTCCCGAATCTTTGAATATTCTGCCCATAGCATCCTTAAGTATTGCAATTCGGGGCTTGAATTTATTCTTTAGTTCCTTCAGCTTAAGAAATGCTGAGAGAGTTTGACTCTCTTGATTTTCTGATTACAACTTCTTGCATATTTCAGTATGATATTTTAGCTTGTCTTCCTGAATGGCATTTTGAAATCTTCTATTCAGCTCCTTAACATCTTGATTTCTTCCCTTTGCTTTGGCTTCTCAGCACTCTAGTGCAATATTTAGAGTCTCTTCTGACATCTATTTTGGTCTTTTCTTCCTCTTCGTTCTTTGTAATGACTTTCTGCATTTTCATGAACGATATTCTTGATATCTTCCAACAGCTTATCTGGTCTCCATTCATTAGTGTTCAAGTCCTCAAACCTATTTCTGAGTTGCCTTTTAAATTCATGGGAGAGTAGATCCAAGGTCAAATTTTTATTCCTGTGAGTATGATTTAACCTTCTTTAGTTTTAATTTGAACTTGCATATGAACAGTTGGTGGTCTGTTCCACAATTAGCACCTGGTCTAGTTTTTACTGCTGATAGTGAACCTCTCCAACAATTCCCTCCACAGATGTAATAAATCTGATTCCCGTTCATCCCATCAGGTGAAATCCCTGTGTATAACTAGCATTTATGTTTCCTATAAAATGTGTTTCCTAAGAATAAATCATTGTACTGAATTCTATCATTCTATCCCAGCCTCATTTCTGTCACCAAGTCCATATTTTCCAACTATTGATCCTTCTTCCTGATTCCCAACTTTTGCATTCCAGCCACCCATTATTATTAATGCATCTTGGTTACATGTTTGATCGATCTCTGACTGCAACAGTTAATAGAAATAATCTATTTCCTTCTCTTTGGCTCTGATTGCAGGCGTATAAATTTGAGCGATAGCGTTATTGACAAGTCTTCCTTGTATGCCTGTGGATATTATCCTGTCACTCACAATATTGTATTTCAAGATGGATCTATAAATGACCTTTCTTTTTTTTTCTTACTTTCTTTTATTGGGAAAAACATATTGGGGGTACAAAGAGGTGAGGGTTGGGGGCAGAAGGGTGAGGATGGGCCAGGATGCAGTTTCAGAGCTGCACAGTTTGGTCAGTGGGGGGAGCAGGTGAAGGAAATGATGAGGATCCATTGGGTACGAGATGCTACAGAGGAATGACAAGCATTTTCCAATGGTAATTAAACCAACTGTCTTATTAATTTGGGAACTGGATGCCGACTCTCTGGCTTCTTCATGCTGAACAGGGGTGTAGATGTAAAGGGGGGAAGGGAGGACACTTTATCTCCTTACCGGTGGTCTTGGGTTAAAGCTGTTGCCTTCTTGTTCTGTTAGAAGATATTTTCCTGTCATTTGCTCCCCTCTGGACTGCAAAGTGTTTTCCCAGGTGGGTCCAGTGGGGATGGCTGGTTGAACCCAGAGCCTCCATCCTCCTTTGCTTCCTTAGCTATCAGTTATCTTTCCTTTTTGTCACTGGCACTGGGTTCAGGGTCAATTCTGGAGTAAAACTCATTGTTAAGGTTACCTATAGGAAAGGGAGCAAACCTAGAGAGAACAAACTTGTGAGTTACAAATAGAAGGGCTTTGAGGGTGTTGCTTTCAGGTTTACTGGGGGGGAGGGTGGCAGAAGGTGGCCTAGGTAACATTCTCTGGATACCCTAGTCATTCTTTTTTCCCCCCCCCTTCCCCACCCAGGGGTCAGATGGCACAATCTGGGGACTGAGTAGCTCACCCTGAGGGCCGCGACGGCTCACCCCGAGCCAAGGGCCAAGGGCAGCCTGCCCCGGGCAGAGAGCCGCGACGGCTCGCCCCGAGCTGGGGGGCAAGGGCAGCCCATCCTGAGCAGGGCAACACCCCCCAGGAGCTGGCTGGTATACTCCCCCTCCAATTGCCCCTACCCCAGTCTGGTCCCCTCGCCTGACTGAGGACTCTGTGGTTAGGGATAGTGTCTCCAATTCCAGCACTGCCACTTTTACCCCCCCATAAGTGGTCATACTATATTTTGAAGTAGGTGTCACTGCCCTCCCCCTTTATATATTATAAAGGCAACCTGAGAATTATGAACAGACTCCCCCCAGGTCTAACCATCTTTTGGCAGAAGCATTCAACAGAACAAAATATGTGGTGCATTTAGGATGTCGGTCCTCTTGTGCATGCTGCCACTGTTAAGGTCATTAGACTAACAGTGACTTTCAGCAATCCATTGTATAGGTAATCGTCTTTTTTTAGCCTGTCCAAGGAAACCCAAACCTGCAGATGGCGGGCATGCATCCCATCCCCCACCTCCTATGCAGGCGGCCAGTGGGGCGTGTGCCCCCCCAGCGCGGGCGGCAATTGGGGGCATGCCCTCCAACCCGCCACATGGGCGCTCGGCGGCCGTGCGGCCCCTCTTGTGCAGGCGGCTGGCGAGCACCCGCTTCCCCCACTGCCGCCATCCTGGCTCCAAGAATTCTCTCCAGAAGAAGTCCACCTTGCGGCAGTGTGGTGGCTTCACTGTACCAATCTTGAGGAGGACTGGTGCCCAGCATCCACCCTGGGTGAGGGAATCCATTGGTTCCGGCTGTGGAAGCCTCATGGAGCTGCAGTGGCTGTGCAGCGTGGCGCGGGCTCTGTGGGAGGGGGTTGGGAGCCACGAGACTCACCCATTCCTCCTTGGGAATCCTTGAATTCCTGTTGTTGAGCCTTGATCTTCACTGAGGGCCAGTCATCAACTGTTTAAGTGTTCAATTATCAATAAGCTTAAGCCTGTAAAAGGCCATCACGGCCCTGCTTTAAGTGGTTCGCTGTTTCCGCAGCTCACCACACTGTCTCTGCCTCCGCCGCCATCTTGGATCTACCAGAAATGACTTTTCTAACTATGAAAGTGACCTTGTTTTTTTCTCATCTCCATCATAATAGATCATATAATCATGGGATTCAAAATGTGCCATGTCAATCCATCTCATTTCAATAATACTCAATATGTCAATATTTATGCATTCCATTTCTTTCTTTACAATGTCCAGTTTTCCTACATGCATGCTTCTCACTGTTTCTCCTCTGTTGTATTTCCAAATTTGAGAGCTCAACTTCAGTTGCCATATCTGTTAGTCTATTCTAAGTGTGCTCTGCTGTACATAGGGTTTTCAAAGGTCAGTTATATTTCAGAAGTGGATGGCCAATGCTTCTTCCTAGTCTGTCTTAATTTAGATGTTCACTCTTAGAAGAAAATCTGACAGACAAGCATTTTTACCTAGCAGATGAAAGACGCTTCCCTTATAGAAATAACGAATACATTCACCGCCCACTCTCCCCAAGCATATGTGACTTGTCTCTACCCTTTCCTTGCTACATCCCCATTCCTTGCACACCTGGTTACCTGGTCAAACCTTCCCTTCTCCAGCCACCTCTTAATATGTTCACCAGTCACGTCTGTGATGCCTTGCACTATACACTGCCACTGGTCTCTCACGGTTGTCCATCTCTTGTTTAGGGGGATGTAAGTCCAAATCCCACGTACCAACTTCAGAGAAAGGTTTTTACTTGAGGCCATACTGAGGGAAGATCCTTGCCACAGACCTTTTGCTAAGTTCTGTGACTTACTGTCTGTTTACAGTGTGATAATTCCAAGGTCTGAACAGTTGTCTTCTAGATCTGATACTGTGGTGTTGTTTATTTGGCCTGAGATTAGAGAGAGCTCTCAGATCCTGTCTGTGTGACTCCAGGAGTTCCCAATGCTGTGTGTCTTAGGAGGCCACCCAGTTCAAAATCCAGACCCATAAGGAGAGTTGAGCCTGAAGATATCCTTTCCCAAAACATGAGATTAAGGTAGCTGACACCCTTCTGGGAGAAAATGTTACTTGATCAAAGAGATTAAAGAGAGTTTTCAGATCCTGTCTTGTGTGACTCTGTGGGCTCTTGATGCTGTGTGTGTGAAGAGGCCACCCAGTTTGAAACCCAGACCACCCCCCCTCCCCCGAAGGAGAGTTGAGAGTCTCCAAATAAAAAAAATAAGGATAGAATACTAAGAACAGTGCGATGAAAACCAAGAGTCACCTACAGATGAAAAACAATTAGATCATGTTCTAATTTCTCAGCATAAACCATTTGAGCTAGAAGACAATGGAATGGTGTATATAGAAAGTTGAAAGAAACAATTGCCAGCCAAGGATCCTACACCCAGCAAAGTTCTTCATCAAATATGAAAGAGAAATTGGATCTTTTGCAGAAAAGAAGGAACTAAAGGAATTTGTGATAAGAAGACCAAAACAATAAAAAATTTTAAGTGAATTTTTTTATATGGAGACGCCAAACCAGAAACAACAGAAAAAGAAGCACAGCAAAATGGCAACAGTAAAACCTACCTTGATAATAATCACACTTAATGTGAATGAACTAAATGTGCCAAATAAGAAAAAAGAGTAGCAGAATGGATTAAAAAAAAAAAACAAAGTCCATCAATATGCAGTCTACAAGAGACATATTTTTTAAATGGAGAGAAAAACAGACTCAAAAATCAAAGGCTGGGAAAAAGTATACCAAGAAAATGGCAAGGACAAAAAAAAGCAGGAGTGGCAATATTAACCCTTGATTAAATAGACTTCAGAATGAAAATCACCATAAAAGATAAGAAAAGACATTACAAAGTGATTTAAGGCACACTAGATTAAGAAGACATAATAACCTTTGTCAACATTTACACACCAAATGATAGACCTGAAAAATATATAAAACAACGGTTAACAAAATTGAAGAAAGTAGTAGACAGAACCACAGTTGTTGTAGGAGACTTCAACACACGACTATAACCAAAGGGTAGTTCAGCTCAAAAGAAACTTAACAAAGATGGAGAAGATCTAAACTATACAATCAGCCAACGCAACCTTGTGGATGTTTTCAGAGTAATGCACATATCTAAAAGGCAATTCATTTTTTCCTCAAGTGCACATATTACATTCTCCAGAATCGGTTACTTATTAGGACACAAAGAAAGGTTCAGCAAATTCAAAACCATTGAAATAATACAAAGCCTCTTCTCAGACCACAATGCCATAAAACTACAAAGAAATTAATCACAGGAGGGTAACGCTTACAAACCACCCATATGGAAACTAAGTAACTGTCTGTTAGAACACAACTGGATTATAAAAGAAATAAGAAATAAAAAAGTTTCTTGAAACAAATGAAAATAAAATTACAGCATACCAAAACTTCTGAGATGCAGCTAAGACAGTCCTCAGGGGGCAGTTCATAGTAATAGGCACACACATAAAAAAGGAAGAGAAAGAAAAAAAATCAATGATCTAACTCAACTCCTTTATCAAATAGAACAATAACAACAATCTAATCCTACAGCTTCTAAAAGAAAGGAAATTGTAAGGAAAAGGGCTGAAATCAATGAGATAGAAAACAGATAACCAATTGAAACAATCAATAAGATTGGGAGCTAGTTTTTCGAAATGGTCAATAAAATTGACAAACCACTGGCAAACTTAACAAAAGGAAAAAAGAGAAGGTACAGATAACATGATTAAGAAATCATAGAGGTGACATCACAACAGAACCAGATGAAATGAAATCAGTAATATAAACCTTGAGGAAATGGACAAATTCCTTGAAACTCATGCCCTACCCGAAATGACACAGACAGATACAGAACACTTGAACCCATTACAAAGGAATAAATTGAACACGTCATAAAAAAGACTTCCCTACATAAAAAGACCTGGACCAATGGCTTCATGACTGAATTCTAGCAAACATTCAGAGAAGATCTACTAGCAATTCTACTTAAATTATTTTTTTTAAAAGGAGAAGGAAGAAACACTCCCAGAATCATTGAATCATGAAGCAAGCATAATCCTAATAAAAGGGGAAAAATAAACCAGGCAAAGATATAACCAAGAAAGAAAACTAAAGACCAATATCTTTCATGAATATAGATGCAAAAATCCTTAACAAAATCCTAGCCAGTGGAATCTAAAAGCATATAAAAAAAATAATTCATCATGACCATGGGCAATTCATAAGAGGTATGCCAGGATGACCCAAGATAAAAAATAATCAATCAGCATAAATTACCACATTAACAAAATGAATAACAAAACACTAATGATCCTAGTAACTGATACAGAAAAGGAATTTGATGAAATTCAACATGGGTTCCTGATTAAGACACTCAGCAAAATTAGAATAGAAAGGAATTTCCTCAAAGCAGTGAGAGGTATTTATGCAAAACTAAGAGACAATATCATTGTCAATTGAGAAAAACTAAAAGTATTTTCGTTGTGAACAGGGACCAGACAAAGATGCCCAATGTCACCACTGTTCTTCAATATTGTATTGGAAGTACTTGCTAGGACAATATGACAAGAGAAGAAAAGAAAAGATATCCAGATAGGCAAAGAGATAGCGAAACTGTCACTATGTGCAGATGATATGATAGTGCACACAGAAAACCTCAAGAACTCAACCAAAAAACTGTTAGAGCTAGTAGGCTAGTTCTACCAGCATGGCAGGATACAAGAATATCCAAAAATCAGTGGGATTCCTCTACAGTAACAGAGAATTCAGAGAAGGAAACAAAGAAAGCAATATAATTTGCAATAGCCAAACAACAAATTGAGATATTTGGGAGTGAACGTAACTAGAAACACAAAAGACCTGTACAAAGAAAACTACAGAACATTTCTGTGAGGCACAGTAAAAGAGCTAAATAAATGAAAAAATGTTCCCTCTTCATGGATGGGAAGACTCAATACTGTGAAAATAATCCTACCAAAAGCAATCTACATGGTAAACACAAACCCAACATAGATACCAAATTAATTCTTCAAGGAGATCAAAAGAGAAATTGTCAAGTATATTTCAAAAGGAAAGAGATCCCAAATAAGCAAAGCACTTCTGAAAAACAAAAATGAAATGAGAGACATAGCATTCCTGACCTCAAAGCCTACTGTTGTTATGTGTCATCAAGTCACTTGGTACTCATAGTAACCCTACGTACAGAGCCCTAAATCCTGCTCTATTCTGTGCCAACCTCACTATCTCCAACACACCTACTCCCATTACTCCAATCTCTGAATCGATCCATCTCATTGAGGATCTTCTTCTCTTGCACCGTCCCTCCACCCTCCCAAATGTGATGTCCCTTTCCAAGGACTGGTCCCTACTTGTGACATGCTCAAAGTATGTCAGACAAAGCTTCAGAATCCTTGCCTCCAAGGAGTAGCCCAGTTTCACCCTCTTAAGATGAATCTGTTTGTTCTCCTAGCAGTCCATAGTATATCTAACACTCTTCTCCAGCACCATGGCTCAAAGGCATCAATTCTCTTTCTAATATCCTTAGTCACTATACAGCTTTCTGATGCATAGCACACAATTGTGAAGACAATGGCCAAGATCAGGTGCACTTTAGTCTCCAGCCTGACGTCATTACTCCTCAGTTCTTTGGAAGGGCCTTGACAGCTAACTTTCCCAATGCAATTCGTCTCTTGATTTCCTGGCTGCTGGTACCAAGAGTGTTGACTTGTGGAAACAAGCAAACTAAAATTTCAGTCTCTTCATCATCTATAATGATGATGCCAATTGGTCCAGTGGTGAGAATCTTTGTTTTCTTGATATTGAGCTTCATTCCAGAAGGCTGCAGTTCTTGACCTTTTGTAGCAAGTGCTTCATTCCTCCTCAGTTTCAGCAAGCAGGGTTGTGCCATCTGCATAATGCAGGCTGTTGATGAATCTTCCTCCAAACCTGATTCCACATTCCTCCTCATATAGCCCAGAATCCTGAATGATCTGTCCTGCACACAGATTGAAAAGGTATGGAGACAGAATACATCACTGTCAGACAACTTTCCCAATTTTAAACCATGCAGTGTATCCTTGCTCATCTAGCAACTACCTCTTGGTTCAAGTATAGGCTTCACATAAACACAATCAAACTTTCTGGGATTCTCATTCTTCTCAGAGTCAACCACCGTTTGTTGTAATCCACACAGTCAAAAACCTTTGCATAGTCAATGAAACACAGAAAGACATTCCTCTGGTACTCTCTGCTCTCTGCCAAGATCCATTTAACTCTCTGCTCTCTGCCAAGATCCATTCAACATTAGCTATAATATCCCTAGTACCACAGCCTCTTTTAAACCCAGCCTGAACATCTGGCAGTTCTCTAATAACCAGAACAACATGGTACTGGTACAATGATAGGCAAATAGACAAATGGAACATAATTAAGAACCCAGAAATGGACCCAGCTATCTATGGTCAACTGAGATTCAACAAGGAAATAAAACCTATCAAATGGGGAAAATGACAATTTCCTTAACAAATGGTACTAGCAAAACTGGACTGCTACCTGCAGAAAGTGGAAACAGAATCCCCTCTCATACCACACACAAAAATCAACTCAAGATGGATCAGAGACCTGGAAGTAAAGCCCCAAACCACAAAGTTCATAAGAGACAAACAGGCATTAAGCTTAGAGGACCTAGTCTATGGTATAAAGAAATTGTCAAATACAGCCAGAAATACACAATCTGGAGAGGATAAAAGTAATAAATGAGATCTTCTAAAGATTAAATCTTTGGGCACATAGGAAAAAAAGTCCTTCAACAGAGTAAAACAAAAACCTAGTGACTGGGAAAAAACATTTGGCAATATCATTTCAGATAAGAGTAATATAGCAAAAATTTGCAGAATCCTACAGGGCCTTCTTGCCAAAACTGAGGAGGACCTCATGCACTTGCTACAGAGGGTCAAGGACTGCAGCCTTCAGTATGGACTGAGGATCAATGTCAAGAAGACAAAGATTCTCACCACTGGACCAATTGGTAGCATCAGCATGGATGGTGAAGAGATTGAGATTGTTCACAGCTTCAGTTTGCTCGGCTCCACAGTCAACACCCTCGGCACCAGCAGCCAGGAAACAAAAAAACATATCACAATGGGGAAGTCTGCTGTTAGGGACCTCTCTAAAGTACTCAAGAGCAACGGTTTCTCTCTGAAGACTAAGGTGTGCCTGATATAGGCCATGGTCTTTGCAATCACTTGTTATGCATCAGAGTTGGACAATGACTAGGGAGGATAGAAGGATAATTGATGCCTTTGAGCTGTGGTGCTGGAGAAGAGTATTGAATGTACCATGGACTGCCAAGAAAACAAACAGATTTATCCTGGAGAGGGTTAAACCGGGCTACTCCTTGGAGGCAAGGATTCTGGGGCTTCGTCTGACATACGTTGGACATGTTGTAAGGAGAGACAGGTCCTTGGAGAGGGACATCATGCTTGGTAAGGTGGAGGGGCAGTGTAGGAGGAGAAGACCCTCTATGAGGTGGATTGATTCGGTGAACGGGGTAATCGGGATGGGTATGTCAGAGGCAATGCGATTGGCACAGGATAGAGCAGGGTTTAGGGCTGTTGTACATAGGGCTGCTATGAGTCGCAAACGACTCAACAGCACATAACAACAACAACAACAACACAGGGCCTTCACAAGGAAAAGACTGATCACACAATTACAAAATGGGCAAAAGACATGGAAAAACTTTTCATGGAGGAAGATATTCGAATGGCAAACTGACATATGAAGTAATGCTCAAAATCACTGTCAATAAGAGAGATATAAATCCAAGCCACAATGCGGTATAATCACACTCCAGTAACAGTGGCAAAGTTTAAAAGGGCAGTAAGTAATACATGTTGGAGAGGATGAGGATGTGGTGAGATAGGAACTCTTATACTTTTTTGGTGGGATTGTAAAATGGCAGTTTAGTGCTTTCTCAAAAAAGCTGAACATAGAAATTGCATATGACTCACCTATTTCACTGCTTGGAATACACCCTGAGAAAATAAGAACTGAGTCACAAATAGAGATTTGTACACCAATGTTCATAGCAGTGATATTCGCCATCGCAAGAACATGGAAACAGCCCAGATGTCCAAAAATAATCGAATGAATTGAAAAATTATGGTACATTCACACAATGGAATACTATGCAGCACGCAGGAGCAACGATTTTGTAAATTATATCTAACCTGGGAGGGACTGGAGAGTATTATGCTGAATGAACTAACTCAGTCCCACAAGGACAAATAGTGCATAAAACCCTTATTATAGAATTAGTATAAGGATCCAAGAGGAGTGGGGGAGGGTGGAAGCAGAGGAATGAGGATGTGCAGGGGAAGGGGGGGATTAATCATGGAATTAATACAATTTGATGGGTGGAGGGGAGGGAAATTGAAAGAATCTGTCCTAGAATTTCATAAATAAACAAGTATTTTTAAAAAGACAACTTGGGGATGGGGAAGGGAAGAAAAGGGGATAAAATATGCAACAATGAATGCATGAAAATCTAATTTTCCAGGGAACTCCGGTGGCAAGAAGCTTCACTATAATACTAAAAGTACGTGGTTCAAATTCACTGATGCTCTGCTGGAGAAGGAGGGGTAATCTCCTCCTGTACCAGTGAGATCCAATTTGACGGTACACACATAAAAAAATAAATAAATAAATTTTTCTAAAAAATAAAATCTAACTTTTCTGTAAACTTCTGTTAAAAACAACATTAAAAGAAAAAAAAATGAAAACATCTTTCAACAGAGTGAAAAGAAAACGTGACTGGGAATAAAGCACTTGGCAATACCATTTCAGATAAGAGTCTCATATGAAAAATTTACAAAATCCTACAGGATCTCTAGAAGAAAAAGACTGATAACATGATTACAAAATGGGCAAAAGACCTGGAAAGACTTTTCACAGAGGAAGATATTCAGATAGCCAACAGACATATGAAGAAATACTAAAAAACATTGGCAGTAAGAGAGATGTAAATCAAAACCACAATGATGTAAATCAAAACCACTCATGCATTGGCAAAGTTTAACAGGACAGCAAATAATACATTTTGTAGAGATAGGAATTCTTATACACTGTTGGTGGAATTGTAAAATGGTACAACCACTCTGGAAGACAGTTTGGCGTTTCCTCAAAAAGCTGAACATAGAAATTCCATATGACCCAGCTGTTACACTGCTTAAATGATACACCCCAAGAAATTAGAACTGAGGCACAAATGGAGATTTGTACACCAGTATTCATAGCAGAGATATTCACCATCACAAGTACATGGAAAAAGTCCAAATGTTCAACCACAATTAAATTGATTGAGAAATTATTATACATTCACATGATGGAATACTATGCAGTGTGCAAGAGCAATTATTTTGAAAATTACTACCTAATTTAGGAGGATCTAGAGAGAATTATGCTAAGTGAACTAACTCAGTTCCATAAGAACAAAGACTGTATAATGTCATTATTTTAGAAATAGAAAGATAACTAGTAAAACATGTATGAAGACCCAATGAGGGGGGATGGTAAGAACAGAGGGGTGAGGGTGGGCAGGAGGTAATCATAGGATCACACAATTTGATGGGTAGAGGCAGGGCTGAGTAAAGGAAATAGAAAAGATCTGGTCAAAAACAATGCATACAAACTTTGTAAGTAAACAGTATTAAATAAACATTTTATTTTTAAAAATCTAATATATTGCATTTGAATGATTTTATGAAACACAAGATGAATGAAGAGTAGGATGAAATATAATGCATATGAATTTTGTGACCGAACCAATTGTTGTTATTGTTGTTGTTGTTGTTATGTGCCATCGAGTTGTTTGCGACTCATAGCAACCCTATGTATAAGAGCTCTAAACGCTGTTCTATCCTGTGCCAACCTAGCCATCTCAAACGTACTTATTCCCACTGCTCCAGTCACAGAATTGATCCATCTTATTGAAGGTCTTCCTTTCCTTCGCCACCCCTCCACTCTGTCAAACATGATGTCCCTCTCCAGGGACCAGTCCCTCCTTGCAATATGCCCAAAGTATGTCAGACGAAGCTTCAGAATCCTTGACTCCAAGGAGCATTCTGGCTTCACCTTCTCCAGGTCAAACCTGTTTGTTCTCTTAGCAGTCCATGGTATATTCAACACTCTTCTCCAGCAACACAGCTCAAAGATATCAACTACCTTTCTATCATCCCTATTCACTGTCCAACTCTCTGATGCACAGCATGTAACTGTGAAGACTATAGCCCGGATTAGGCACACCTTAGTCTCCAACCTGACATTGTTGCTCTTCAGTACTCTTGAGAGGTTCCTTACAGCCGACTTTCCCAATGCAATTCGTCTCTTTATTTTCTGGCTGCTGTTACCAAGAGTGTTG
>NW_006399984.1:3880279-3881620 GCF_000299155.1 Elephantulus edwardii | reverse complement strand
TCAGACGAAGCCCCAGAATCCTTGCCTCCAAGGAGTAGCCTGGTTTAACCCTCTCCAGGATGAATCTGTTTGTTTTCTTGGCAGTTTGTCAGGGATGTATTCTGTCTCCATACCTTTTCAATCTGTATGCAGAACAGATCATCCGAGATGCTGGGCTGCATGAAGAGGAATGTGACATCAGGATTGGTGGAAGAGTCATCAACAACCTGTGTTATGCAGATGACACAACCCCGCTTGCTGAAACTGAGGAGGACCAAACCAATATAAAATAAAAAGAAACAAAATGTTGGACAATGAATGAGCAAGTTCAAAGAATGTCTTCTAATTATGTGTTGGAGAAGAGTGATTAATATCTCAAAGACTACTAAAAGAATAATCAATTTTATCTTGCAGGAAGTGTAACCTCCTTAGAGCCAAGGGTAGAGTGAAACTTCATCTCACATACTTTGGGGATATTATCTAGATAGGCTAGTCCTTGGAATAAAATATCATGCTTGTAAAGCAGAGGTCAGTTTAAGGAATATTCTCAATTAAGATGGATTGACACCATTGGCTCAAGCAAATCAGAGATCATGTGGATGGCACAGGATAGGGCAAAGCTCAGATCTGTTATTCATAGAGTCACTATGAGTCAAAGTTGATTCTATGGTACTTATCAATAATATATGAAAACTCAGCATCAAGAAGACGGAGATTCTTACCACTGGGCTGATTAGTAGCATCATCATAGATGGTGAAGGGATTGAGATTCTTAACAGCTTCAGCTTGCATGGCTCCACAATCAACACTCTTGGCACCAGCAGCCAGGAAATCAAAAGACAAATTGCATTGAGGAAAATCTGCTGTCAGGGACCTTGCCAGAGTACTGAAGAGCAATGATGTCACGTCAGTCTGGAGACTATGGTGTGCCTGATCCAAGCCATGGTCTTTGCAAATACTTGGTAGCATCAAAAAGCTGGACAATGACCAGGGGTGATAAAAGGAGAATTGATATCTTTGAGTTGTGGTGCTGGAGAAGAGTATTGTATACATCAAGGACTGGTAGGATAACAAACAGGGCTTCTTCTGACATACTTTAGGCATATTGCAAGGAGAGACCAGTCCTTGGAGAGGAACATCATACTTGGGAGGGTGGAGGGACAGTGCAAAGGAGGAAGACCATCGAAGAGATGAATAGGGTAATGGAGGTGGGTGTGTCTGAGATGATTAGAATGAGGTTGGCTCAGGACAGGGCAGGATTCAGTGCTGTTGTCCATAGGGTTGTTATGGGTCACAAGTAATTCAATGGCACTTAACAACTCTCTCTCTGTCTCTCTCTCTATATAGACACACAGATATATA
>NW_006399984.1:3877369-3879276 GCF_000299155.1 Elephantulus edwardii | reverse complement strand
GGAGACAGTGCGATTGGCACAGGACAGAGCAGAGTTTAGGGCTATTGTACATAAGGTCGCTATGAATTTCAAGCGACTCGATGGCATGTAATAACAACACTAACAACAATATTGTAGACTAAATATTCTAAGCTTGGTTCCAGTTTGTCTCTTATGAACTTTATGATTTTGGGCTTTACTCCCTGGTCTCTAATTCATCTTGAGTTGATTTTTGTGTATGGTGTGAGATGTGGATCCTTTTTCAGCTTTCTGCAGGTAGCAATCCAGTTTTGCCAGCACCATTTGTTGAAGAGGTTGTTGTTTCCTCATTTGATAGTTCTTATTTATTTTTTTTAATATCATAGGCAGCTGGGTCCATTTCTGGATTCTAGATTCTGCTCCACTGGTCTATATGCCTGTCATTGTTCCAGTAGTATGCTGTTTTGGTTACTACCACTGTGTAGTATAGGTTTTAAGGTCAGGGAGTGCTATGCCTCCCATTTAATTTTTCTCAGAAGTCCTTTGCTTATTTGGAATCTCTTTCTTCTCCCAATAAATTTCAAAATGTCCATTTAGATCTCTTTGAAAAATGAATTTGATATCTGTATTGGGATTGCACTGAACATGTAGATGCTTTTGGTAGGATTGACATTTTCACTATATTAAGTCATTCTATTCATGAACAGGGAACACTTTTTCATTTATTTAGCTCTTTTATTAAAATGTTTTGTAGTTGTCTTTGTACAGGTCTTTTGTGTCTCTAGTTAGGTTCATTTCCAAGTATCTCAATTTTTGGTTGACTATTCATGATAGACGGTGAAAAGACTGACATGTTAACAGCTTCAGCTTGCTTGACTACACAATCAACATTCTTGGTACCAGCAGCCAGGAAATCAAAAGAATTGCATTGGGAAAATCTGCTGTCAGGCACCTCTCCAGAGCTGAAGAACAATGATGTCACCTGAATCAGGCCATGGTCTTCACAATTACTTGCTACACATCAGAGAGCTGGATAATAAATAAGGATGACAGAAGAATTTATGCCTTTGAGTTTTGGTGCTAGAGAAGAATACGGAATATGCCATGGACTGCTAGGAGAAAAAACAAGTCTGTCCCAGAGAGGGTGAAACCAGGTTCCTTTTTATAGGCAAGGATTTTGAAGCTTTGTCTGACATACTTTGGGCATGTTGCAAGGAGGGAACAGGCCTTGGAGATGGACATAATGCTTGGTAGGCTGGAAGAACAGCACAAAAGAAGAAGACCCTGGATAAGATGGATTGACTCAGTGATGGGGATAATGGAAGTAGATATGTCAGAGACAATGGAGTTGGCTCAGGATAGAGCAGGGCTAAGAGCTGTTGTAAATAGAGTTGCTATGAGTCGCAAGCAACTTGACAGCACATAACAACATTGTAAATGGTATTGATTTCATGGTTTGCGTCTCAGAGCTCTCTTCATTACTGTAGAGGAATCCCATTGAATTCTATGGTACATTTATTTTTTTTTTTTTATTGTCAAATGCACAGCAGACACCCTAAGTGTACAACTCTGCCCTTGCTCATTTAGGTCTTGGAATGGAAGTAATTTTTCTTTTTTCAGAAATATTTTATTGTGATTTGAGTGAAAGTTACTCTCTTCAACAATTCATCCACATATTTCATTCATTGATCGCAACCCCCAAAATTTGACAATTTACCAATTTCCACTTCTTCTTTTCTATCCCTTCCTGAATTCTGAATTTTATACATCAGAAAAAGCTGCAATTTTTATCTTGTTTGGTGGATTCTTCTGAAGATTGTGTATCCTTCTGGCATTATTTAACTCTATAGGAAATGACAAAGCAAAATACTACAAGGAAATGTGCGAGGAATTAGAGTCAGAAAATCAAAAGGGCCGAACTCGCTCAGCATTTCTTAAGCTCAAGGAAC
>NW_006399984.1:3874305-3875304 GCF_000299155.1 Elephantulus edwardii | reverse complement strand
GCAAGGCTTCCAATTAGCAAGCAAGGCCATCAGAACAGAGTCTTTAGGGAGGGTCATACCATTCTGCACATCCCTGCTTGGCCTTGGGGTTCAAGAAACGGTTAAACT
Source organism: Elephantulus edwardii (assembly GCF_000299155.1). NCBI lineage: Eukaryota > Metazoa > Chordata > Mammalia > Macroscelidea > Macroscelididae > Elephantulus > Elephantulus edwardii. The sequence goes on along the minus strand of NW_006399984.1, from coordinate 3,875,196 downwards.
TGTTTTTGCTTCTTTCCAAACATCTGCACATTTGAAGCTGGTATGAAATGGCTACTTGCTTAAAATGGCTGCAGTATGGCTCGCTTTTTAACATCCTGCTTCCTTGACTTGTTTTCTATCAAGCAGATACTATAGCCAAGATGGAGTTAGTCTTGCGGGTATTTTGGTACAGGGCTAATCTTGCTTTACAAGTTAGCCAGGACCCAACAGAACCCCAGTGGAAGGTCAGTTCTGAGGCAGTTCTAACTCAACAGCAATAAGGAAGAATGAAAATTGTTTGCCTCAGTGTTGAACCACAGGAGTAAGTTCAGTTCCAGTCTTCGAAGGACCCTAATTTTGAGAGTTCAACTAGTACACTTTGTCTTTTTATGATTTTGAATTTTGTTCAATGTATTTCTCACACTCTTTCCAATACCTCCTATTATAATCTCTTTCAGAGCAGTGGTCTCTGAGTACCATCTAGATTTTTTGGTGTGAGCAACATGAAAAAGTAGGGTTCAAATGGTGTATTGTCCTTCAGACAAATTGTTCCATATTGTCTTTGATTTTCTTCACTCTTCTGTTTCTGGTTGGGAGAAACTTTATATAGTGAATCACAAATTTTCAAGATCCCTGCCATTATAACTCACCAAAATATGATGTAGAATATTTTCTTTGTGGACTTGTTTGTATCAATTGAATTTGAAGTACCCCAACACTATGATCCTTATCTCTCAAGTCCAATGACTCTCAAAGTGTTGGCTTATGGTTAAGAAGTTTTCATAATTTTTTTTTTGGCTGAGTACAGTGTACTTTATTTATTGATGGTACATGACAAGATGGGCTTGCCAAGCCCCTCCCCTTTCTCAGGGGGATTTGATGGAAACTTGTGTCAAGGATGTGAGATTCTCA
>NW_006399984.1:3843755-3873700 GCF_000299155.1 Elephantulus edwardii | reverse complement strand
CATGGACTGTGGTCATGAGTCCCTCTACAATGCTGAAGTTGTCATGGATGACCTTGACCAGGGGAGCCAAGCAGTTGGTGGTGCAGGAGGCATTGCTGACAATCTTGAGAGAGTTGTCATACTTTTCATGGTTCACACCCATCACAAACATGGGGGCATCGGCAGAAGGAGCGGCACCACCCTTCAAGTGAGCCCCAGCCTTCTCCAAGGTTGTGAAGACACCAGTGGACTCCACAACATACTCAGCACCGGCATCACCCCACTTGATGTTGACAGGATCTCGCTCCTGGAAGATAGTGATGGCTTTCCCATTGATGACCAGCTTCCCATTCTCAGCCTTGACAGTGCCATTGAACTTGTCATGGGTGGAATCATATTGGAACATATAGACCATGTAGTTGAGGTCAATGAAGGGATCATTGATGGCAACAACTTCCACTTTGCCAGAGTTAAATGCAGCCCTGGTGACCAGGCGCCCAATGCGGCCAAATCTGTTTACTCCGACCTTCACCATCGTGTCTCAGGGATGCGGCTGAGGCTGCACAAGAAAAGAGGGCAATCTGGATCAACAAGGAGCAGAGAGCCAGAAGTTTTCATAATTTTGTTCATTGTATGTTCTACATTTGCGACACATGCACATGTTGTTATGTGCAGTCAAGTCACTTGTGACTCATAGTGACCCTCACTATGTATCTTGCTCTAAACCCTGCCCTATCCTGAGTCAGGCTCACTGATTTCGACAGACCAAATCCCATTACCCCACTTGCCATGTCAATCCATGTCATCTGGAGTCTTCCTCTCCTGTGCTGTCTTATCACCCTTCCAAGCATGATATCCTTCTCCAAAGACTGGTCACTCCTGGCCATGTGCCCAAAGTATGTGAGACAGAGCTTCAAAATCCTTGACTTCAAGGAGAAACTTGGTTTCACCCTCTCTAAAACAGACCTATTTGTTATCATGGTGGTTCATGATATATTCAAGATTCTTCCCCTGTACCACAACTCAAAGGTATCAGTTCCTCTGTCATCCTTCTTGTGGTTGTGTACTGTACTTCTTGTGGTTGTGTTGCGTACTGTGTAGTCAGAACTGACCCATAGCTGACCCTCTGATGGGTTTTCAGAGGCAGTTAATCATATGGGAGGAGACTGCCCATCCTTCAATGGAGCAGCTAGTGGCTGCCATCCTTAGTCACTGTTCAGCTTTCTGATATATAGCAAGAGCTTGTGAAGACCATGGCCTGGATAAGGCCCATCTTAGTAGCTAGACTGACATCACTGCTCTTTGGCACTTTGGAGAAGTCCCTTTTAGCAAACTTCATCAATGCGATCCATCTTTTGATTTCTAGGCTGGTGGTACCAAAAGTTGATTTTTGAGCCATGCAAGCTGAAATTATTAACAACTTCAATTTCTTTCCCATGCATCATGGTGTTGCCAGTTGATCTAGCAGTGAGAATATTTGTCTTCTTGATGCTGAGCTTCAATCCATATTGAAGCCTACAGTCCTTGACCTTCTGCAACAAATGCTTCAGGTCATCCTCAGTTTTGGCAAGCAAGGTTGTGTCATCTGCATAACATAGGTTGTTGATGAGTCTTCCTCCAATCCTGATGCCACATTCTGTCTCATAAAGTCCAGCCTCCAGAATGATCTGTTCTGAAAAGGTATGGAGACAGGATGCACCCGACACACTCCTTTTCTAATTTTGAACCATGCAGTGCTTATTTGCTCTGTTCTGATGACTGCATCCTGGTCCAAGCATAGGTTTCATATGAGCACAATCAAGTGTTATGGGATTCCTGTTCTTCTAAAGGTTATCCACAGTATATTGTGATCTACACAGTCAAATACCTTTGCATAGTCAAACACAGATAGACATTCCTCTGGTACTCTTTGCTTTCTGCCAAAATCCATCTAACATTGGCAATAATATCTCTAGTGCCATAGCCTCTTCTAAATCTAGCTTGTATTTCTGGTAGTTCTCTCTTAATATACTATTACAGGCATTTTTGGATAATCTTCAGCAGGGTTTTGCTAATTAGTGGTATTATTTGTCCTCCAGATTTCTTGGAGCCTGGTGAGCACATCCAGGGTAGTATCTGATCATTGCAATATGTCAATTGTTATGCTGTCAGTTTCGGGGGCCTTATTTTTGGTCAGTTCTTCCAGAGCAGCTTGAACATCCTCCTTCATCACCATTGTTTCTTGATCATATGTTTTAATGAAATTCTTCTGTGTCAGCCAATCCTGTTTGGTACAGTGACTCTGTATACTCCTTACTTCTCTTTTAATACTTCCTGGATCACTCAATATTCTTCCCATAGCATCCTTAAGTATCGAAACTCAAAGCTTGGATTTGTTCTTCAGTTTCTTCAGGTTAAGAAATGCCAAACGAGTTTGGCCCTTTTGATTTCCAGACTCCAGCTCTTTGTGCAATTCATTATAATACTCTGCTTTGTCTTTCTGTGCTGCCTTTTGAAATCTTCTGTTCAGCTCCTTAATGTCTTAATTTTACTCCCTTTGCTTTGGCTTCTCATGCACTCTAGTGCAATATTCAGAGGCTCTTCTGAGATTCATCTCAGTATTTTCTTCCTCTGCTGTCTTGGTAATGACCTTTTGCATTCTTCATGTATGATATTCTTGATAACCTCCCACAGCTCATCTAGTCTTTGTTCATTAGTGTTCAAGACCTCAAACCTGTTCTTGAGGTGGTTTTTAGCTTCAGGTGGGATAGACTCAAGGTCAAATTTTGGTTCCTGTTGAGCTGATTGAATTTTCTTTAGCTTTAGTTTGAACTTGCATATGAGTAGATGATGGTCTGTTCCAAAATTCGCGATTGGCCTAGTTTTCATATTTGATCAATCTGGTATCTGTAGAAACAATTTCCATCAAACTTATATTTGTGAACATAACTGCAATTGCCTTTTCATATAGTTCAGTTTGTGAGTCCATGCATCCAAGTGTACATTATCATTACTGTTATTGTTGAATTATTTCTTTAAAAGGATTTATCTTTGTTGCCTTTAATTATTGTGTTCCTTTCCAGTCGTTTTTTTTACTTTAATAATTTTGGCCCGAATTTCTCCTTATTATATACTGCCTTTTTCTGCACTCAAGTTAATATGTGTCTACCCTCTAGGTTGTTATTTACTTTCTCTTCTCCTCCTATCACTAGTAACCATTAAAGTATGTTTACTTCCCTTGGTTGACATACAATAATTCATATATATTGTGTTGCATTCATGTACATTGTATTTTATACAGTATTTCATTTACATCCTGTTTTATACAATCTTTCATTTACATTGCATTTCATACAATCTTTCACGTACATTGTATTTTATATAATTACTATTTATCTATACCTATTTTTGTTTGGTTTTGCTTTTTAAAATTATTATTATTAATTCTTATTATTCATTTACAAAATTCAAATACACTGTTTTCCAGACCAGATTGTTCCAATTTCCCTCACCACCTCCACCCATCAAATTGTACAACCTCATGATTAATCCCCCTTCCCCCCGAACATCTTCATCCCTTTGCTTCCACCTTTCCCCATCCCTTGGATCCTTATACTCATTCTACAGTAATAGTCTTTTACAATATTTGTCCTTGTGTGACTGATACAGTTCACTCAGTAGAATTCTTTCTAGTCTCTCCTAGGTTATGTAGTAATTTGCAAAATCATTGCTCCTGTGTGCTGCATAGTATGCCATTTTGTGAATGTACCATAATTTCTTAATCCATTTGATTGTGATTGGACATCTGGCTTATTTCGATGTTCTTGTGATGGTGAATAACACTGCTATGAACATTGGTGTACAAGTCTCCGTTTGTGCCTCAGTGGCTCATGGGATTTCTATGTTCAGCTTTTTAAGGAAATGCCAAAGTGCCTTTCAGAGTAATTGTACCATTTTACAATCCCACCAACATCATATAAGAGTTCCTATCCACATCCTCTCCAACATGTATTAGTTGCTGCACTGTTAAACTTTACCACTGTTACTGGAGTAAGATGGTATTTCATTGTGGTTTTGATTTGTATCTCTCTTATTGCTAGTGATTTGGAACATTTTTTCATATGTCTATTGGTCATCTGAATATCTTCCTCTGGGAAAATTTTTGCCATGTCTTTTACCAATTTTGTAATTGGGTTATCAGTCTTTTTCTTGTGGAGTCTCAGGAGTATTCTATGAACTTTCATTATGAGACTCTTGTCTGAGATGGTATTGCCAAATATTTGTTTTCTTTTTACTCTGTTGGGAAAAGTTTTTTATGTGCACAGGAATTTAATCTTTAGAAGGTCCCAGTCATCAATTTTATCGTCTTCAGATTGTGCATTTCTGGCTGCATTTGGTAGTCTCTGTATACTATGGACAAGAGAGCTTCTATGTTTGGCCCCATTTTATCTCTTATGATGATTATTGTTTTGAGCTTTATTCTGAGGTCTCTTTTCCACCTTGCGTTGATTTTTAAGTTTGGTGTGAGATGTGAATCCTGTTTCTGTTTTCTGCAGGTAGACGTTTCTTTCTGGGTGTGAACATTTTCATGACCTTTTTCCCCCTAGTGATTTTTTTTTACACTGGTTTACATACAAAGTTCATATACAGTGTTTTTCACACAGGACCTTTCCCCTTTACTTTACCAATTCCTCTCTTCACCCATCAAATTGTTGTTGTTGTTGTTGTTATGTGCCGTCAAGTTTTTTGTGACTCATAGTGACCCTATGTACAACAGCCCTAAACCCTGCTCTATCCTGTGCCAATCGCACTGCCTCTGACACACCCATCCTGATTACCCCAGTCACTGAATCAATCCATCTCATAGAGGGTCTTCCCCTCTTGCGCCGTCCTTCCACCCTCCCGAGCATTATGGAACCCTACATTTAAGCACCCTACCCTTCCCCTCCTTGGATCCTTGTAAACACTCCACAATAATGGTCCTATACAGTATTTATCTTTATGAGATTGAGTTAGTTAATTTATCATAATGCTCTCCAGTCCCTTCTATGTTAGGTAGTAATTTACAAAATCATTGCTTCTATGCGTTGCATAGTATTCCACTGTGTAAATGTAATTTCTCACTCCATTCCATTGTGGTTGGGCATTTGGGCTATTTCCATGTTCATGCTATGGTGAATAACGCTGCTATGAACAATGGTGTACAAGCCTCCATTTGTGTCTCAGTTCTCATTTTCCCCTGGTATATTCCAAGTAGTGGAATAGCTGGGTCCTATAGAATTTCTGTGTTCAGCTTTTGGCGGAAATGCCAAACTGCCTTCCAGAATGGTTGTACCATTTTACAATCCTACCAACAATGTATGAGTTCTTATCTTGCCACATCCTCTCAACAGGTATTACTTGCTGCTTTGCTAAAATTTGCCACTGCTACTGGTATAAGATGGTATCTCATTGTGGTTTTGATTTGCGTCTCTATTATTGCCATTGATTTTGAGCATTTCTTCATTTGTCTTTTGGCCATCTGAATGTCCTCCTCTGTGAAAAGTCCTTCCATGTCTTTTGCCCATTTTGTAATTGGGTTATCAGTCTTTTTCTTCTGGAGGCAAAGCTCATGAAAGAGACAAACTGGGGCCAAGCTTAGAAGGCCTGTTGTCATTGTTGTTGATTGCCATCAAGTGGAGCACAACTCATAGTGACCCTTTGAATAAAAGACCTGAAGCCTTTCTATAACTATCGTCATTTCTCAAAGTTAATAGTTTCCAGAAGCATGCTGGTTAGGAAGTGGATGTCACTCCTGCTTTCAAACCTGTCTTAAAATAAGCACTCCACCAAATACTGTCCACTGTCAGTAACCATCACGGCATTTGACACCCCAATGGCACAAGGCACAGCATCATAGCAAACCCAAGTTACCTCAGTACAGCATATTGACAAAAGAATGCTGCACCACTTAGAAGAATGTTTCTCCAAAATATATTAACAACCAACTTTTGAATACAAAGCCCCTTCCCGAGGTCTTGTTCACTCTAAACATGAGGCTTAAATACAAAACAACCAATATTGTATGTTTTTGTTGTTATGTGCTGTTGAGTTGCCTGTGATGTACAGTGACCCTATGTATGGCAGCTCTGAATCTTTCCCTGTCCTAAGCCAGTCTCACTAATCCAACACACCAACCCTCATTGTCCCAGATACTGTATCAATCCATCTTATCCGAGGTCTTCCTCTTCTGTGCTGTCCCTCTACCCTTCCAAGGATGACATCCTTCTCTAAGCACCGGTCTCTCCTGGCCACGTGCCCAAAGTATGTGAGATAGAGCTTCAAAATCCTAGCCTCCAAGGAGAGGCTTGATTTCACCCTCTCCAAGACAGAATGATTTGTTTTCTTGGCAGTCCATGGTATGTTCAAGACTCTTCGCCAGCACTGAAACTCAAAGACATCTATTCTTCTGTCATCCTTAGTCATTGACCACCTCTCTGAAGCACAACAAGTAATTGAGAAGACTGTGGCCTGGATTAAGCACACCTTTGTCTCTAGACTGACATCGTTGCTCTTCAGCACTCTGGAGAGGTCTCTGATAGCATATTTTCACAATGCAATTTGTCTTTTGATTTCCTGATTGTTGGTATTAAGAGTTTTGATTGTGGAGCCAAGCAAGCTGTAACTGTTAACAACCTCAAGCTCTTCTACTTCTATTTTGGTGCTGCCAATAGGCCCAGTGGTGAGAATTTTTGTCTTCTTGATGTTGAGCTTCAATCCATATTAAAGACTATAGTCCTTGGTATTCTGCAGCAAGCGCTTCAGGTCTTCTTCAGTTTCAGCAAGCAAAGTTGTGCCATCTGCATATTGTAGATTGTTAATAAGTCTTCCTCTAATCCTGATGCCACATTCCTCCTCATAAAGCCCTGAAAAGGTATGGGGAGAGGATGCATTCCTGACACACATCTTTCCTGATTTTGAACCATGCAGGACCTTGCTCTGGGATACCCATTTTCTTCAAAGTTAGCCACAATTGATTGTGATCCACACAGTCAAATGCCTTTGCAGAGTCAATGAAACACAGATGCACATTCTTCTGGTTCTCTCTGCTTTCTCCCTAGATCCATCTGACATTGGCAGTAATGTCTCTAGTGCCACAACCTCTTCAAAATTCAGCTAATATTTCCTGTAGTATTCCGTCAATGTACTGTTGTAGTACTTTCTGGATAATCTTCAACAGAATTTTGTTAGTGTGTGATACTGTTCGATAATTTCCACACTGTGTCAGGTCACCTTTTTTGGGGAATGGGAATAAATATGGATCTCTTTCAGTCAGTTGGCCAAGTAGTTGTCCTCCATATTTCTTGGCACAAGTTGGTGAGCATATCCAGGGCAGCATTTGTTTGCTGAAATACATCAATTGGTATTCCATCAATTCCTGGTCTTTATTTTTTTTGTCAAGTCCTTTAGAGCAACATGAACTTCCTCTTGCTCATATGTTGTTTCTTGATATTCTTCTGTGTCAGCCAATTCTTTTTGGTACAATGATTCTGTATACTCCTCCCATTTTCTTTTAATTCTTCCTGAATCATTGAATATTATGCCCATATTATCCTTAAGTATTGCAACTCACGGCTTGAATTTGTGCTTTAGTTTCTTCAGCTTAAGAAATGCTGAATGAATTTGGCCCTTTTGATATTTTGACTCTAGCTCCTTGTACATTTCATTATAATATTTTGCTGAAAAAAATTTTTTTGCTGAGTTGCCCTTTGAAATCTTCTATTCAGTTCCTTAACTTCTTTATTTTCTCCCTTTGTTTTGGCTTATTGGCACTCTAGTACAATAATTAGAGTCTCTTCTGATATCCATTTTGGTCTTTTCTTCTTCATCCTTCTTTGTAATGACTTTTTGGATTCTTCATGAATGATATTCTTGATATCTTCCCACAGCGTATCTGGTCTTTGTTGATTAGTGTTCAAAGCCTCAAGCCTATTTCTGAATTGGTTTTTAAATTCATGGGGTATAGACTCAAAATTTTTATTCCTATGGATATGATTTAACCTTCTTTAGCTTTAATGTGAACTTGCCTCTGATCAATTGATGGGCTGTTCCACAGTTAGCACCTAGCCTAGTTTTCACCACTGATATTGTACTTCTCCAATGATTCCTTCCGCAGATGTAATAAATCTGATTTCTGTGCACCTCATCAGGTGAAATCCCCATGTATAACCCGAGTTTGTTTCTTATAAAACATATTTGCTATAAATAAACCACTGATTGTACAGAATTCTGTCTTTATGTCTCCAGCCTCATTTCTGTCACCAAGTCAATATTTTCTAACTACTGATTCTTCTTCCTGGTTCCCAACTTTCGCATTCCAGTCACCCATTATTATTAATGCATCTGGGTTACATGTTCAATCGGTTTCTGACTGCAACAGTTAATAGAAAGAATCTATTTCCTTCTCTTTGGCTCTGGTTGTAGGCACATAAATTTGAATGTTACTGGTATTAACAGGTCTTCCTTGTATGTGTATGGATATTATCTTATCACTCACAATATTATATTTCAAGGTAGATCTAGAAATGGCCTTTTTAACTGTGAAAATGACTCCATTTTTCTTCACTTTTTCATCTTCAGCATAATAGATCATATGATTGTGGATTCAAAATGTTACATGCCAATCTATGTCATTTCATTAATACCCAATATGTAAATATTTATGTGTTCCATTTCCTTCTTTACAATGTCTAGTTTTTCCTACATTCATGCTTCTTACATCCCATGTACCAATTGTTAATTTCTTCTTATAACCATTTCTCTTGCTTTGTGTTTCCAAATTTAAGGGCTCACCTTCAGTTGACATACCTGTTAGTCTACTCTAAGTGTGCTCTTCTGTACATAGGACTTTCGAAGGCCTTTTGGAAGTGAACGGCCAATGCTTCTTTCTACTGGTCTCAATTTGGATGCTTAGTGTTAGAAGAATATCTGACAGACAAGTCTTTTTACCTAGCAGATGAAAGACACTTCCTTTACAGGAATAACCAATACATTCACTGTCTCCCCTACAGTCTACAGTATAAAGGGACTGCCAAACACAGACAGAAATACACAATCTTAAGAGTATAAAATTGATGAATGGGACCTTCTAAAGATGAAATATCTGTGCTCATAAAAAACTTTTCCCAACAAGGTGAAAAGAAAACCTACCAACTGGGAACATTTGGCAATACCATCTCAGACAAGGGTCTCATAATGAAAGTTTACAGAACCATTACCTTTTTAATAGTGATTTTATATGGTATTTGTCCTTTTGCAATAATTCATTTCACTCAGCATAATGACTTTAAAGTTCATATATGATACTGAGTTACTTCACAGATTCACAGATATTTTTTAATGTTGCTTAGTGTTCCAGTGTGTTTGTTGTTATTGTTGTTGTGTACCATCGATTCAGAATCAACCCACAGCTGACCCTCCAGTGGCTTTTCAGAGGCACTGAAATCACACCAGAGGAGATTGCCCATCTTTCTACCCAAGCTGGCAGAGTCAAATCTAATGCATTTGGAATTGCAGCGCAGATTCTTACCACTAAGCCCTTAGTTAATATCTTCATCTATTGATGAGCACTTAGATTGTCTCCACCATTTTTATATTGTGAATGCATTCAAAGCATGGATGTGTGCTATTTTGTGACAGAGCCTTTCCCCCAACATTTTATGGAACAATATAATTTGCCATAATGGTTGCACTATTTTACAATCTTACTAGCAATGCATGAAGGTTCTAGTCTCTTACACACTTATCTTGAACTGGAAGCTCAACCAAACACAGTCCACCATGGGTAACCATTATAGCATTTGACACCTTAAGGGCACAAGGTTCAGCATCACAGTGATCCCAGGTTACCTCAGTACAGCAAATTGACAGAAGAGTGCTGTACCACTTAGAAGAATGTTCCTCTGAAATAGAATAAATACAAAGCCCCTCCCTGAGGGCTTGTTGACTCTAAACAAAAGGCTTAAATAAAAAACAACCAATATAATATGCTGTTGTAAAGAATTTGTTAACCCACTGAATAAACTAAAATTATCTTGGAATTTTCCTTTTACTTGTTTCTCTACAGGAATTATTTTGTCAACATCCATATTCTTGAAAGATGCTTGCAGCACTTTGAAGTTGTGGAAGTAGTCATGATCGAACTTAGCCTGGAATTTTACCTTTCTCAAGTGCACACAGCAATGGAAAAGCATGTTCATGAATTGGCAGTAGGCAGTCCCTGAACAGAGCTGTTCTATCTGGATGTAGTGGATATGCAGAGGGGGTCATTGACCCATGCAAGCATATCATGGTGACTCAGATTTTCATTGATCATAGCGAGTACACACTGACAGCCATACCCCAGAGTGCATGAGGCTGCTCAGAAGTAAGTGGTGGGAAGAGGCAGGTGACCTGAGACTGTGTCTGTGGCTGCAGCTACAGCCAGTGCCTGGAGGCACTAGCAGTAACTGAATACAGCCTACAACAATTATAATCCTCTTCAATTTTTAATTCAGTGTTTTTAAAATGTCTGCATGCATTTGGCTAGGCATTTGCTCTTCAATTTAGCCACAGTGCCCAGTCCTCCCTATTGCATTATAACAGTTCCTTCATGCTTAAGATATTGGCATATCCTTGGACCATAAAGATACTTTGACTGATACTCCCTGACATGTAAAAACACATAGCATAAAAACAGAGCAGACATGGGAAGTTTGTTAGATATTCCCAAGGGTACTCTCTATCACGTGTCTTCGTACCTTGTCATGAAGAAACAGCCTATATCCATTCAAGATAGTTCTTCTTCCATTCAAGATAGTTCTTCTTCAGGGAGAAATTTTGTTTAACAACAACAACAACAAAAAAAGGCAGGTTCCCTCTGGTCTGTCTCTCTCTCTATACCAAGGAATCCTGCCTGGGACCCCCCCTTAATAAAGCTCCTTCCTTCCTTCCTTCCTTCCTTCCTTCCTTCCTCCCTCCCTCCTTCCCTCCCTTCCTTTCCTTCTCTCCTCCTCTGTTTCTTCTTGCTTCCTTCCCTCCCTCCCTCCCTTCCTCCCTTTCTTCTCTTCTTCTTCCTCCTCCTCCTCCTCCTCCCCCTCCTTCTTCTTCTCTCCCTCTCTCTCGCTTTTTCTTTCTTTCTCTGGTCCCTTCCTTGAATCCTTGGCCTTATATCCAGTGTGAAGACTAACATCCTGGTGCACAAAAACCGGGAGAGGAGTTGAGGTGTGTTGCACCCCCACCCTCTTTTGGGGTGCATGTGGTGCTCTTCACTCTCTCTATTGAACTTACCAGCTCACACAGTGTCAAGACTCTGAATGGTAATGTTTCTCTCCTCTTCTCCTGTTTTGTGTGTATACCTACAGACTGCTTTGAGTGCTCGTGAAAAGACTCCACAGCTGACGCTACTCTAAAGCCACAGAGTTTGATTGGGTCCCCATCCTTGGTTCTTGTTGCTAAGACACACTTTTACCCCATGAGGGGCATGGCTGGAGGGACATGAATGGACTGAGCGGACAGACCCTTTGTCGTCTATTTCCATCCATTTATGTCCAGTGGTCAGTAGTGTTCACTTTCCTTGAACTCCTAATTCTTTCAGCCCACTGCTATCTCTATTCTGGAAGAGTCCTTGCTGAGAGTTATCTGGCGCTGCCTCCCATCAAGAACTTTACCCCTATTTTTATGACTTCTGCTTCTCCCTATTCTCCTGACTTCTGCCTCTCCACTCTCAGACTCCTTTTCTGACTAAGAAAAGATTCTTCTCCCTAAGAAAGGCCCAGTTGCTCATAAAATTTCCCAGGCACTGTTCAGAACAGTACCCAGGCATTTTGCCTCTAGGCATTTTGAACTCCCTTGGGATTCAAGTCTGTCCTCACTGAACTCCTCTCTGCACATATATCCAATATTTCTAAAAATCACAGGCCTGTGTCAGGAGATCACCCAAGAGCCAGGTACTTCCTCACCCATGGACCTGAACACCATGGGCAGCCAAATGTCTAAACCCCCAAGAAACAGCCCCATTGGAGTGCCTCCTTTCAAATCTTTCAAACTTGGGCCTGGCTAAGGACCTCCACCCCAAGAGACTAACCTTTTACTGTAACTAAGCACTGTTGCAGTACCAGCTAGATAACAATTTTCAATATCCTGAAAATGGAACTTTTCATTTCAATACCCATTGAGATCTTGACAATTTCTGTCAATGTACTCAAAGATGGCCAGATATCCAAACTTTCCTTCACTTTGGCTCTCATCTTTCTCTCTGGAAAGCCTGCCAACCTGTGCAGGTTCTCTTAGTTTACTGTCAAGTAGATTTTAGTATTTGCTTTTATTTCTTTTTTTTATGCCTTTCCAATTGGCCTATCTTTAAACAGTATTGTTCTTCCATAACTTAAAAGTATATGTATATGTGTATCTATATTTTTAAATCATATTAACTCTACCAAGTGAAACCAGGCCATACTGTTTTTGAGCCAATTAAATATATTGCTGTTATTAAAATGTAGCATTTTAGAGTAGTAAACACATGTGAATATGGGGGGGGGGAAGCTGGTTTTACACTACAAAATATTACATGGGTGATATGCTGGCCTCTTTCAGACATAGCCTGAAACTGCAGCCAATTTTTTAACTTAAATCTTAAACAAGTCTTCTGAAACTAAAACATCACCTTCCTTTTCAAATCCTAACCTTCAGATAAAACACCATCTCTCTCATTTTTCTGACCCCACCCAGTAAATAATTCCACATACCATCCTCTCTTAGCTTCATACCAAACATTACAGATAAAGGGATCAAACTCCTCTACCTCTCCTTTCCCTCCTTCCAGTCCACCCCTACCCCATTCTAGCACATTACCCTCTATCAAAACTCAGCCAAACAATTCCTATAAAATATAAATTCTATCTCCAGGGTACTGACAAGCAATGGTGTCACTCTGGAGACTAAGGCATGTCTGATACAGGCTACAGCCTTTGCAATCACTTGTTATGCATCAGAGAGTTGGACAATGACTAGGGAGGAAAGAAGGAGAATTGATGCATTTGAGCTGTGGTGCTGGAGAAGAGTATTAAATATACCATGGACTGCCAAGAAAACAAACAGATTCATCCTGGGGAGGGTTAAACCAGGATGCTCCTTGGAGGCAAGGGTTCTGGGGCTTTGTCTGACATACTTTGGACATGTTGTAAGGAGGGACAGGTCCTTGGAGAGGGACATCATGCTTGGGAGGGTGGAGGAACGGCATAGGAGGGGAAGACCCTCAATGAGGTGGATTGATTCAGTGACTGGGGTCATCGTGATGGATGTGTCAGAGGCAGTGCAATTGGCACAGGACAGAGCAGGGTTTGTGGCTGTTGTACCTATGTACATTATGTTACACTATGAGTCGTAAGCAACTCAATGGCACATAACAATAGCAATAACAATCCAACACCCTTCTTTCTCTTTCTTTTACTAAAACAGGTTTAAGAATTTTATTTCCTTTTACCCACTTTAAATTTTTCAGAGTTCAGAACTAAAACTATTTTCAAATGTATCTCTTCCATTTTGCTTTAAGTTTAATATAATACTAGTTTAATGCTCATACATTCTGTATATTTTAAAACTTTCAATTAAAACCTGAACTTAAGAAATAGCTGCTAAAAGTTATATACAAACTTGTCTCATTAGAATAGATGCTGCCAGTAGAAAGCATTTACCTTCTTCTGGACACTAGTATGAGTCATTCTGTCTTGATTTTTAACAACATTCTTTCCCTCTGCCTGCTTACTATTGCAGACAAAACCAAAACAAAACAAAACACCACCCTGTACAATTACCTACCTCCCCAGCAAGGACCACTGTCCTAGCTACTCATTTTATTATTCAATCACCCCTAATATAAAAAAAAGAAGCTAAAAAGGCTGAAAATGGCCCCCAAACACCCATTCGAGACCTGGTAAAGTTTTAATGCCCAAGAGGAACAGGCAGAAGCTGATAAGGACACTCATGCCTGTCATAAAATGAATCTGCAAGCCCAAGACCTGATTACTACTCTACGGCCAGAGGTGAGTGGTCAGAAAACACCTCCTTATCCAAGGAGCTGGTTACCTCCTGTTGCATGCTTCAGGTGTGACAAAGAGGGTCACTGGACTAACTGTTGCCCTAACCTTGCCCTCAGACATGGGCTTGCTCTATCTGTGGGACACAGGGACACTGGAAGGCCAACTGCCCTTCAGCACCTAGTCGTGGTAGGGTAACCCCTCCACCAAGCCCTGTCCCCATCCCAGATGACCTCTTGAGCCTGTCTGCTTAAGATTGAAGATGTCCAGGTTTGACAACCCCCATCACCATTGCAGAGGCCAGGGTAACCCTTCAAGTAGGATAAAATAAATGGCCAGCTTGAACCAGCTGCTGTGACATCCATATTCTCCCCTGGCTACTGGTCCTGGGCTGTCCCAATTCAGCCTCTGAACCCCAGATATGTCACCAAATTTTTTCTCACTAAAAAGGCTGGATGTCAGGCCAGGACCATATCAACGTGTCAACAAAGGGAGTGAACAGCCTTGCCCATCTGGCCCCTCCCTTCCCTCTCTAGAAGACCACCCACCTAGCTAAACCACAATGGAATGTCCTTCCCTTCCCTCTCAAAAGACCCTTACTATAAAAACCTGCTCTAATTAACCTTAAGGCACAGGTTTCCTCTGGTCTATCTCTCTTTCTCTAGACCAAGGTATCCTGCCCAAGAGCCCTCTTAATAAAGCTTCTTCAGCTTTAAAAAAAAAATTAAATACATACATACATACATAAGTGACCAGGCAGTGCAATGACCCTTAAGAGATATTTGTAGGAAACAAAGAAAACACGACTATGGAACTGAAGGAATAGCACAGACAGAACTGCTGAGGAGTCCAGGACCTTCCTGTTGCCTGAGTTAAGGATCCCACATGGTCAGGCCTCACAGCAGTTTGTTACCTAAAGTAACTGAGCGAGCACAGAGGAAACCTATTGTTCCCTTCTGGAAGTGGCTTCTCTCCTCTGTTGAGGAGCCCAGGACCTCCCTGTTGTCTGAGTTAAGGATCCCACGTGGTCAGGCCTCACAGCAGTTCATTCTCCAAAGTACGTATTTAGTTGTCTGGATGTGCGAGGCATAGCTCAGACCATATGTTTCTTATTATTTACTTTGCTAATATGGTGAATTACGCTGATTGTTTTTCTTATGTTGAACCATCTTTGCATACTTGTTATGACTCCCACTTAGTCATCTTGAGGTTATGAATCTTAATGGGAGGAGACTTTCATCTTTCTCTTGAGGATTTCATTAGCATGCTCTGGAGCCACTAGTGTTCCACTAGGTCTTGGATTTGAATCTCCAGAGATGTGCAACATTTTGGTTAGCAGAGTATCATGCTAAGGACTATCAGAACTCCAAGCAGTAACTAGACAAATGGAAATACTAAAAGGGTTGAAAACACATACTTGTCCCAAATCTGATTTTCACCTCAGTAGAAACATCCAGGAGCACCTCCAGTCTGTAGCTTTTTCATCACACAGGCAAGCATCTATCACCCCAATCTACTGGTGAGCAAACACATAGTTCAAGTTTACCAGCAACTGAAGGCACAGAGCCAGGGTTGAAGCAAACCTCCCTACATGGCAAATTTTCTGCTGTTGATTGCTTCACAAGATAAACTTTCACTTTCAACACCCTCCTCAATTTTCTGAGCCCTCACTTGCCCCCTCCTCACCCATTGCCTCATACCACTTTGGAGAGATTTGGAATGATCCTGGCTAATTCTGTTCTGGAAGGCACCATTAATTTTTCTGGGCGTGTAATTTAATTTACCTAAATGGCCTGTGCCCTTACAATTCACCCAGAACAGGCTTCGTGAAAACTACTTCCTGTTCATCCTTCAGGCAACCTTCTGCAAGTGTGTAGTGCTAGTAAAATTTTTGTAATCTTTGTCAGAGCAGTTTTGTAACCAGCTTCTTACACATCAATTGGAAAAGATAGAGAAATAGAACAAAAGAGAGAGATAGGAATTTATATAAGCAAGCAAGGGCCAGATGGGAATAAGATAGATAGATAGATAGAGAGATAGATAGAGAGATAGATAGAGAGATAGATGATAGAGAGATAGATAGATAGATAGATAGATAGATAGATAGATAGATAGATAGATAGACATACATATATACATACACATACATATATACATATACATACATACATAGAGCTGGGCAGAAGATTTCATAGAGCACTTCAGGAGGACAAAGCAAAGTAGTACAATGGAATGTGTAGAAAGCTGGAATTGGAGACTAAAAAGGAAAGAACTTGTTCTGTATTTCTCAAGCTGAACAAGCTGAAATACAAATTTAAGCCTTATGTTGTAATATTGAAATATGCTATGAGCAATAAATTGAATGACCAAGAAAGCATCAAAAGAAGATCAAGGGAATATACAGAATCAGTGTACCAGAAAGAATTCATTGACACTGAAAAATTTCAGGAAGAACTATATGAACAGAAGTCAATGGTAATGAAGGAGGAAGTGGAAGCTGCACTGAAGACACTGGCAAGAAATAAGGCCCCAGGAATCCATGGGATACCAACTGGCTTGTTTCAATGAACAGATTCAACCTCAGATGAGTTCACCAGTCTATGCCAGGAAATTTGGAAGACAGCTCTCTGGCCAATGGATTAGAAAAGGTCTGTATTTATTCCCATTCTCAAGAAAGGTGATCCAATGAATATGGAAACTATCAAACAATATCATTAATATCACATGCAAGCAAATACTACTGAAGATACTACTAGCTAGAACAGTCATAGATAGGGAGCTGCCAGAAGTTCAACTAGGATTTAGAAGAGGCTATAGATCCAGGGATATCATTGCTGATATCAGATGGATCTTTGCTGCAAATAAGGAATACCAGGAAAATGTCTATTTGTGCTTTATTGAGTATGCAAAGGCACTTGACTGTGTGGATCATAACAAGTTGCTGCTGACAATGAGAAGAATGTGCCCATGCAGAACCTCTACTTGGACCAGGGGCTATTGTGTGAACAGAGCAGAGGAGCATGAGTGGTTTGGTAATCAGATGGGAGTGCACGAGGGTTGTATTCTCTCTCCATACCTATTCCTATTTAATCTGTATGCCAAGCAAATTATTCTAGAAGCTGGACTATGAAGAGGAGTGTGGCATCAGGATAGGAGGGAGACTCATAAAAAAACCTGCATTATGCAGATGACACAACCTTGCTTGCTGAAAGTGAGGAGAACTTGAAGCACTTGTTGCAGATCAAGGAACACAGCCATCAGTATGGACTGTATCTCAATGTCAAGAAAATGGAGATTCTTTCCACTGGACAGATAAACAGCATCATGATGGATGGAGAGG
Source organism: Elephantulus edwardii (assembly GCF_000299155.1). NCBI lineage: Eukaryota > Metazoa > Chordata > Mammalia > Macroscelidea > Macroscelididae > Elephantulus > Elephantulus edwardii. The sequence goes on along the minus strand of NW_006399984.1, from coordinate 3,856,348 downwards.
AGATTGAAACTGTCAACAGCTTTAACACCTGTGACCTGTGGTGTTTGAGAAGAGCACTGATCATAAAACAAACATCTATTTTGAAGAGGGTTCAGATGGAGTGTTTTTTGGAGGCAAGAATGATAAGGCTTCACTTTGTGTACTTTGGACATGTTGCTGGGAGGTGCTATTCCTTGGAGAAGGACATGATGCTAGGAAAAGCAGAGGGTTGCCATAGGAGAGGAAGACCTTCAACCAGGTAGATTGATACTGTGACTGCTGCAATCAGCTCTTGCGTGTCAGGAAGTCTGAGAATGGCACAGGATAGGACAGGGTTGATAAGGTTACTATGAATTGTACTCGACTCAACAACACCTAACAACAGCAATAATGACCCAACTCAGTGTGAAAACTACAGAACAGTGTCATTGATTTCACATGCAAGCAAGATTCTACTGAAGATTATCCAAAAACGATTAGAACAGCACATCAGCAGAGAACTACCAGAAGTCCAGGCTGGGTTTAGAAGGGGTCGTGGTACTAGGGATATTGTTGCTGATGTTAGATGGATCTTGGCTGAAAGCAGAGAATACCAGAAGAATGTCTATCTGTGTTTCATTGATTATGCAAAGGCATTTGACTGTGTGGATCATAACAAACTGTGGCTGACTCTGAGAAGAATGGGAATCCCAGAACATTTAATTGTGCTAATGTGAAACCTATACTGGACTAAGAGGCATTAGTCAGAACAGAGCAGGGTAACACTGCATGGTTCAAAATTGGGAAGGGTGTACGCCAGGGATGCATCCTGTCTCCATACCTTTTCAACATGTATGCAGAACAGATTATCTAAGAGGCTGGGCTCTATGAGGAGAATTGTGGCATCAGGATTGGTGGAAGGTCTATTAACAATCTCCGTTATGCAGATGACACAACCCTGCTTGCTGAAACTGAGGAGGACCTCATGCACTTGCTGCGAAGGGTCAAGGACTGCAGCCTTCAGTATGGACTGAGGCTCAATGTCAAGAAGACAAAGATTCTCGCCACTGGACCAATTGGCAGCATCAGGATGGATGACGAAGAGATTGAGAGTGTTCACAGCTTCAGTTTGCTCGGCTCCACAGTCAACACTCTTGGCACCAGCAGTCAGGAAATCAAAAAGCATATCGCGATGGGAAAGTCTGCTGTTAGGGACCTCTCTAAAGTACTCAGGAGCAACAGTGTCTCTCTGGAGACTAAGGTGCGCCTGATACAGGCCATGGTATTTGCAATCGCTTGTTATGCATCAGAGAGTTGGACAATGACTAGGGAGGACAGAAGGAGAGTGGATGCTTTTGAGCTGTGGTGCTGGAGAAGAGTATTGAATGTAACATGGACTGCCAGGAAAACAAACAGATTCATCTTAGAGAGGATTAAACCAAGCTACTCCTTGGAGGCACGGATTCTGGGGCTTCGTCTGAAATACTTTGGACATGTTGCCAGGAGGGACAGGTCCTTGGAGAGGGACATCATGCTTGGGAGGGTGGAGGGGCAGCGCAGGAGGGGAAGACCCTCTATGAGATGGATTGATTCGGCGACTGGGGTAATCGGGATGGGTGTGTCAGAGGCGGTGCGGTTGGCGCAGGATAGAGCAGGGTTTAGGGCTGTTGTGCATAGGGTCACTATGAGTCGGAAACGACTCGACGGCACATAACAACACAACAACAACATATAAAAGCAAGAGTCTCATGGGGATAGCCCTATCTGACCTTTACCAACTCCAAAAAGGGGAACGATCCCTTTTAAAACCAGTTCCTATAAGGTCAGACATGTGTCTCATGTTCTCCTACCTCTTTCTCCTTATCCCAACATCAATCTTACTGCTTTTTTTGGGTCTCAAATCTAATGTGATAGCTCACAGACTATACAGTACCACATTAGGGAAGTCAGAAAGCTATAATTCTAGTAGAATACAATTACTCAGTCAGGACAACTTCCAAAATGTGTTTGCAGGTACCTCAACCTTAAACCTGGTTTTAGGCCAGTATTACAAAGTTCTGTCTTGGCAAATTATGGCTCACACCGAACTCCTTCTCCACCAAGTCCTCCACAAACTTGGACAAGAGCTCTTATCCAAGAGCTTCTGATTCTGTGAGGGTAGCAGTCCCAAGGTTAGCTTCTTCTCATGTTGGGTCTCTGGTCCTCAACTTTGGCCACTGCTGCTGCTACAGTAAGTCTAGCTGGTGCAAGAATCTCTGTCCCTGAAGGGCCCATACTGCATGCCTGCTGCTTCATTGCTGGTGGTGAGACTCTCATATCTGTTGCTGGGTCTGCTCAATTTAGTGGTGAGACTACCAATCCCCTTGTGGACATATATATTTCACCATCCACATAGCAAAGTCAAATTCAATGGTTACAAAAGATTATCTGTCCATATCTATATATCAATCTCTATAATTTGACCACTTTTCACCACTTCCCTCTATTTTACACTTGACTTATCTGGCCTCGGGAAGACTCTGTCCTTATCTTCAAGTCTTCCATACCTACCACCCCGTGTTTACCACACAGCAAAGTGGTTCTTTTATATGTTGTTGTTAAGTGCTACTGAGTTGTAGGCGACTCATAGTGACCCTATGAATGAAAGACCTGGATGGACAATTGTATAACTTTCATCCTTTCTCCAGGTTCATAGGGTTTCCAGAGGCAAGCTATTTTGGAAGTAGATAACACTTCTGCTTCCAAGCTTTACAGCATATACCAGATTAAAATCCTCAAGCAACACTCTATAGCTGTTAGAACAACATCCTTATTCAACTGGTTGCTGTTGAGTCAGAACTGACCCATAGCTAAAACTCCATTGGGTTTTCTGACGTTGCATGGAAAAAGATTGCCCATTTTTCTCCTGCAGAGCAGCTGGTGAATTTGAACTATTTGCCTTTGGGTTGGCAGCACAACTCCTCACCCACTAGGTCTCCAGAGCTTCGTATTGTTGTTAGGTGCCATTAAGTCATAGCATCCCTGTGAACAACAGATCTGAACCTTGCCTATGTCATCCTCTGATGTACTTGAGCCATTGTTACAGCCACTGTGTCAATCCATCCTGTTGAGTATCCTCATACCTTTCATTAACTCTCCATCTTCCTAAGCTTGATGTTCTTTTCCAAGGACTGGTCTCTCCTAACAATATTCTGAAAATACATGAGATGAAGCTACACCATCTGTGCCTCCTAGGAGCACTCTAGTTGCCCTTTCTCCAAAATGTATTTATTTGTTCTTTTGACCACAGTTTAGGTGGCTTCGAAATGATAGTCTTTAGATTAGCTAACAAAACCAGTCTTGCCACCTTAGGACAATGACTCCTGGCCAAGGGTCTTTGGTTAATAGGTTAGATTCCTTCTCCCTATCTTTAGGTCTCAGGTCTTAATAATTTATTTTAGGAAACTGGTATAATTCCCATATTTTCAACAGCAGAAAAGTGTTTCATATTTACTTTAGCTAATTTGTTTCTCTTCCTGGAATTTATCACTAGCTGATATGTACCTATACCCCCTCCCCCAATTATCTGTCACCTTTTTATCTATTTTGTATCGTCTTATAGGCCCAGAGTAGTTCCCAAGACAGGTGTTGATAAATATTTACTAAACAAATGAAACTCATGTTTGCCCTGCATGTAGGAATTCATAAAGGGGAGAATCTGAGTTCTGCAGGTGAGAAAAAAGAGAAAAGAGAAAGCTGACTGCAGGTCAAGCTAACTTGCCTTTATTTTCTTCCCTTAGCAACACAAAAGCTGTTCAGGGCCCTCTCACCTTATAGGCAGATGAACTGGCCTGGGGCTTGCCCACGCCTGCCCAAGCAGCATATCAAAGAATTTTTTTTCCAAAGTCATATAATACCCCCCTTGAGAGCGACTCCTACAAGCAAAATTCTCTGCCACTTCAGTGATATTGGCCTGCCTTTATGGATTTGTGTTTAAGGCTCTCCAACTCTCCAACTTTCATATCTTGCCAAGCAGTGGCCATCCCCACCTCTCCAGACCATGGAGGAGGGTGCACAGAGGAACAAGCTCTCAAACTTGGAGGAGACAGGGAAATAGGCAAGGGGAAAGGGGACACATATTTGAAAAGCATCACCAATGCTGTTGTTGCTGTTGTTAGATGCCATTGAGTTGATTACCACTCACAGTGACCCTATGAACAACAGATTAGAACCTTGCCCTATCCTACAACATCCTCAAAATCTCTCAAGTGCATTACTGTAGTCAACATGCCTAAAGTATGTGAGATAAAGTTTCACTGTTCTTGCCTCTAAGAAGCACCTTGTTTGGACTTCTTCCAAGACAGACTTTTTTGTCCTTTTTTCAGTCCATGGAATATTCAGTACTCTTTTCCAATAGCACAATTAAAAAGCATATATCCTTCTGCCATCCTTATTTATTGTCCAACATTTAGATGCATAGGAAGACACTGAAAAGACCCTGGGTCAGGTAAACCTTATTCTTTAAACTGGTATAGTTATTCTTTAGCACTTTGGAGAGGTCCTTGACAGCAGATTTTCCCAATAAAATGCATCTTTTGATCTCTTGACTGCTGGTACCAACAGTGTTGGGTGAGAATCCAAGTAAGATGAAATCACTGACAATGTCAATCTTTTCTCCATCTATCATGATGTTGTTGCCTATTAGTCTAGTAGTGAGGATTTTTGTTTCCTTGATGTTCATCAATACTATAGTTTTAGATCTTGAGAAAACTTTTATACCAATTTAAAAATAGTTAAACTCAGAAAACCAGTCTTTCTGGTGGGGACACAGATGCAGGAGTGAAATTATGTCAGAGTATGAGCATAACTTTAAAAGTATTATAAAATACAATCCATATATAAATCCACATGAGGATCACACACCAAAGTTTTATTTTAGCCCATTAATGAGAAATGAAGTAGTATGTCAAAGAAACACAGGGAAACTGATACATATTTTGTTAGGTGCTAGGCAGTCAACTTTGCCTCATGGAGACCTTATATGCAACAGAACTATACTTTATTCAGTCCTGTGTCATTCCCAATGATTGTCAGCAAGCACCATAGTTGTGGCTACTATGCTAATTCGTCTTGGTAAGGGTCTCTCATATTTTTTTTTTACCTTCTTGTTTTACCAGTTGTTGTTGTGTGCTGTCAAGTCACTCTATGCATAACAGCTCTGAAACCTGTCCTATTCTGAGCAGTCTCACTGTTTCTGACTCATATATCCCCATTTCCCCAGTTACTGTGTGTCAATCCATCACATCGAGGGTCTTCCTCTCCTGTGGTGCTCCTCTCCCCTTCCAAACATAATGTCCTTCTCCCAAGACTGATCCTTCCTGCCAGTGGACAGGAAAAAACCTCTGGGAATGAGACAGAAAAATCAGAAAACTGGTTCAGGTCCTAAGTCTACCATAGATCACATGCATTTTTATAGGATAAGACCTTTTGTAGTGCTTTTGGACAAAAAAATGCATTCTATCATAAAAAAAAATTTGCTTTATTTCCTATAAAGTTAACTTTTGCCCTAAAAAGCTGAAAAATTATTTAATTATAAGTTGTTATTATTATTAATTTATTAAATTTATTAATTATAAATGATAAGTAAAAGACAAGGTCCAATGATTCTAGGCATGTTAGCACTCTAGCATTTCCAGTAAAAGGAGAGGGTGGCACAGCACAGCATGACTTGTGCTCCTAACTGAAGGGTCAGTGATTGGGTTCTACCAGCTGCTCCAAAGATGAAAGATGGCCACAATCTCCTCTTGTTAAGATTTCTCACTCATTGCCTTTGAGTTGGAATTGACCCATAGCAAACTCTCAGGTGGGTTTCTGAAGTTGTAAAGCATAGTTAAAGAGATTGCCCACCTTTCTCCAGTTGGAGCAGTTGGTGGATTTTGGGTCGTAACCCATTGGATGACACTGGATTTTTATTGTGTGAAAGCTAGTTATCTTCTTTGCCTTACTGGAAATTTTCTAGTAGTATGACTTGGTGGCACAGTTGCCATGCCCTCTCTCCCTTCCACAGCAGTCACGGCCGCAGCCTTTATACTTGTCTCTTATGGTACCTACCAGCGGCTCCTTGAGAGAAAGATGGGCCTCTTCTTAAAATTAAGACCATTATAAATCTGATGGAGAGTAGCTATGAGTAGGAATTAACTCTTTGGCACTTTGCATTTTAGTTGTATGACTATTTTTCTATATCTAAGAGCAGTTTTCATGACCATCTATGCCCTCGGCCTCCAGCACTGGCTATGGTCCATTTTAGCAAGGGTGAAAATGGTGGGAGTCTGTGAAGGAAGAGTGTGCACCTGTAAAGAAATGAAATGGAAAGGTGCTTCAAAGCCCTTGAGAGGAACGGCATCCTGGAATCTCAAGCATGTCTCTGTGACTGGATTTGAAGGTGGGGAGAATTGTGGTAGGGTTTCCAGAAGGTCTGGACAGGAGGATGTTAGTATATAACGTACCAGAGGCTCAGGAGCTGAGGAGACTGTGGAGGTGCAGAAACCTTGCTTTTTGGCTGTCCTCCAGTCACACGTGGGTAGGTTCAAGGCCACAGTTTACAGGAACTGAGAGATGTATACATGGGTGCTTCCTGAGGCCATACTGAGACAAGGGTCATCTTATAGGCATTTCTAAAAAGTCTCACCTTGACGGAACACTGCTTCTTTCTAAACACTTTCCTTATTCCACTTAAGGCGTTCCTCTTATGGCAGAGGTGCAGAGGGTACGCAAGCGGGTGAAGATGTTCGCTACCGGCGCGCGAGAAGCGGCGCCAAGGAACGCGCGGGGGGTGGGGTGGGGTGGGGGATGTGGTAGCAGGGAGAGCGGGTACGCCAGAAACCGAGGGTGGGCGGAGCTGTCCGGGGAGCGCGCACGCTTGCGAGGACACTGGGGAGTGCGGCGGGACTATTCGAGGGGCGCACGCGCGGTTGGCGAGGAGGGACAGGGCTGCTCCGGGAGCGCGCGCGGGAGCGCGGGAGCGCGGGAGCCGGGGAGGGAGGGCGGGGCTGTCCAGGGAGTGCGCCTGGGGACGCTCCGGGGAAGGGGGTGCAAGTGCAGGTCAGGTTGTCAGGGGCGGAGCAAGGGGTGGAGCGCGGTCCGCCCCATCCCCACTGCTCTCCGGAGCATTCAGCTACCCGCCACTGTCTCGCGCCTGAGTGGAGCTCGCCACGCTCCACCCCATGATACCCCCAATGCGAGGGAGGCCAGGCTGACCAGCACCTGCACCGTCAGGAACCAAACGCGTTGGAAACAGAAGCCAAGGAGCTATGAGCCGCCTACCTGGAACGGTCGCGGCGCTGCTGCTCGCGTTGCTGGCAGAGGTAGGGGCCCGCTGCTGAAGGGGCCCGGGGCTGCGCCGCCTAGAGCACCCTCCAGATGTGCTCTTGGAAGGCGAACAATGCCGCGGTGCCCCCGAAACCGCAGCTGTGAGAGCCTGAAAGGTCGAGCATCGAGGGAGAGCCTTAGCATTACCGGCTGTCGACTGGGGAGATGTTAGGAACCTTGGTGACAGGCAAGCACCCGGGACCTCTCTGCTTCGTTCACTTCGCGTTCTTCCTCTTCAATCTTCTCGCCTCTCTGGTGGTCTTATTTCTCTGGTTTTCTGCTCCTCTCCGGAAGACTCCGGAAAATCTTTGTGCCCTGTCCCCTAGCAGTCCCCGGGTTGGGCCCGAGGAGGGTGAGGTGCAGTGGGATCCCCCGAGATGCACTGGGATTCATAAAGGCATGGGTTTGGAATAGGTTATTCACGCTTGGGGGCAGGAGGGTGCCAGTAGGCGGAGGTGAAGTTTTCGGGAACTGTCACGGGAAGGCCGAGGAAATACCGAGTATGAGCAAAAGGAGGAAACATTCTTGCTGTGACAATGAAGCGGGAAATCTTCAGATGTGAGAGGACAATTCCACACGGGGCTCAGCTTGGGGGGATGTGGGAAGCTGAAACCCAGAGAGAGGACTTGTTGAGCTGATTGAGGGTGTAAGCGGAGGAGTGAATGGCACCCCTTGTAGTGACTTGGGCTGCCTCCGGCTACTAGGAAATTACAGTGTTTCCTAGGGGACCCACACCCTGTAAGATAAAGGGAGTTCATTAAAACTGAAGCACATGGCGTTCTGGGGCGTAGGGTCTCAATTGATCTTGTTCAACTTAAATTTGGGATGTCAAAGTAAATGGCAATGAATACGTCCTGCAATCTTTTTTCTTTTAAAGGTTGTAAATCCCTTTTGTCAGGGTTTACGGATGGAAACAACCTCGTAGTTTCTTCATTTACTAATTTTTACAAAATGTTGGAGAGAAAAGGTACATTTTAACTCTCCTGGAAGGTCGCTAGCAAAGTTTCTTTCCAAGGCTCTGTGAAGCAAAGGCCTATTGTTTTTGCTAAAAGTATCCCTCTACCTGGTATAAAATGGTTTGGGGAATGCCTCCCCCTCACCTGCATTTGCTCAGAATTTGAAAACCTTAAAAATCACATCTCACCAGGGAGAACAACGAAGTGAATAGACACTTACTTACATACAGTTGGACAAAAGTGGCATCCACTTCCTAAACAACATGCCTCTGGAAGCTCTAAGAACTTTGATAAATGTCTATAGTTCTAGAAAGGCTTCAGGCCTTTTGTTCATAGGGCTGGCTATGAGTCATGCTCAACTGGACGACAACAACATTAACATACGATAATTATGTGTATCAAATGCATCTGTACCTATACAGACAATCTTACTTTAAAAATCAATGATTTTATACTGAGTGTGCTAACTCAGTCTCATAAGGACAAATACTGCATAAGACCATAATTGTAAAAATAGAAGGAAAACTAGTAAATCATGCATGGGAGCTCAAAGAGGGAAGGGCTAAGAGCACAGTGATGAGGATGGGGTAGGGGTGAAACAAAAAGGTTACACAGATTGGTGGGTGGAAGGAGGGGGTAAAGGATTAGGAAGGATTTGGCCAGGACCTGAAAAGACAAGGTAATGATGGGCATGGTCCAATGGTGATTAATTGTATAAAACAATAATGCCTGAGCATGATTGTATGAAATACAATGTATACAAACTTTTAAGCAAACCAATGTTGTTGTTATGTGCGTTGTGCGACTCATAGCGACCCTATGTACAACAGCCCTAAACACTGCTCTATCCTGTGCCAGTCTCACTGTTTCCAACACACCCACCCCCATTACCCTAGTCACTGAATAAATCCATCTCATTGAAGGTCTCATCAAAGATTTTCTTCACTGTCCCTCCACCCTCCCAAGCATCATGTCCCTCTCCAAGGACTGGTCCCTCCTTGGAACATGTCCAAAGTATGTCAGACAAAGCTTCCTTTGCCTCCAAGGAACAGCCTGGTTTCACTCTCTCTAGGATGAACCTGTTTGTTCTCTTAGCTATCCATGATGTATACAATACTCTTCTCCAACAAGGAGAAAGGTATCAACTCTCCTTCTGTCATCCCTAGTCATTGTCCAGCTCTCTGATGCATAGCAAGTGATTGCAAAGACCATGGCCTGTATCTGGCACACCTTAGTCTCCAGACTGACATTGTTGCTCCTTAGTACTTTGGAGAGGCCTCCGACAGCTGACTTTGCCAATGCAATTTCGTGGCTGCTGGTGCCAAGATTGTTGATTGTGGAGCCAAGCAAACTAAAACTGTTAACAATATCCAATCTCTTTATCATCTATCATGATATTGCCAATCAGTCCAGGGGTGAGAAAACAGTATAAAATAAAAAAAAAAATCAATGTTAGATGAAATTTGGAAACATTCAATTGTGCCACCAAGTTAACTGCTCTTGGGTCTTTTATCTCCTGTGTTCCCGTACCTTGTTTGGAACCTTTATCGCCTTGTTGTTGTTACTAGGTGCTATTTTGTTGTTGTTGTGTACCAGTTGACACATTTCAACAGATACTGCTCTGGACACACACACCAGGTTGTGCTAAGAACTCTGGAAGACAACCACCTGGCCAAATGACTGGAAGAAGCCCATATTTGTTTCCATTCCAAAGAAAGGTGACCTGACAGATAGTGGAAATTATTGAACAAAATCATTAATATCACATGCAAGCAAAATCCTGCTGAACATTATAAAAAAATGGCTGGAACAGCACATCAAAAAAGAATTGCCAAATGTGCAGGCTGGGGTTAAAAGAGGCTGTGACACTAGTGATATTATAGCCAGTGTTAGCTTGGTCTTAGCTGAAAGCAGAGAGTATCAGAAGAAAGTCTCTCTTTGTCTCATTGACTATGCAAAGGCATTTTACTGTGTGGATCACAAGAAACTGTGGCTGACTTTGAGAAGAATGGGAATCACAGAACACTTACTGTGCTCATGTGAAACCTATACCTGGACCAGGAGGCAGTCATCAGAACAGCAAGGAAACAACACATGGTTCAAAATCAGTAAACGTGTACGCCAGGGATGCATCCTATCTCCACACCTTTTCAATTTATATGTGGAACATGTATTTGGAAGACTCATCAACAACAGTGTTATGCAGATGACACAACCTTTCTTGCCAAAACTGAGGAGGACCTGAGGCATTTGCTACAGACGTTGGAGGACTCCAGCCTTCAATATGGATTGAAATTCAACATCAAGAAGACAAAGATTCTCACCACTGGACCAATTGGCAGCATCATGACTGCTAAGAGAACAAACAAGTCTGTCCTACAGAGGTTGCAACCAAGTTGCTCCTTGGAGGCAAGGATTTTGAAGCTCAGACTAACATATTTTGGGCATGTTGCAAGGAAAGACCAGTCCTCAGAGAGTGAGTGGGGTAAAGGGCTAGGTGTGTCAGCAATAATGAAATACGCTCAGCATAAAGCAGAATTCAGAGCTCTTGTGCATAGTTTTGTTATGAGTTGTAGGTCACTCAATGGCACATAACAATAACAACTACCATCATGTAACCAACTCATAGCTGACTGTTGGGGCGAGTTTTCAGAGGGAGTTAATTGCAGATGGGAGATTGCCCATCTCTCTAATGGCCTACTGACAAGAAGCTTCCAAAGGCATGCGGTTCAAATTCTAAAGGCACATGGTTCAAATCCTCCATCCACTCCATGAGAGAAAGATAAGCAAGCTCATCCCACCTACTACACATAGCAGTCCTATGAACAACATATTTGAACCTTTCCCAAACCTGCACCATCCTCATGATCTCTGATATGCTCCAGCCCATTGTTAGAGCCACAGTGTTAATCCATCTTGTTGAGGGTCTTCTCTTTCTCTGACCCTCCACCTTTGGAGTGATACAGTGTCTGCAGCAATAGACTCTTTTTTTTTTTAAGTTTCTTATGAAAGGCTTTATTTGATCATGAGCTATGAGATGATGCAACATCCGCTTTAAGAACAGGAGAAGCAAAGTTCCAGATCTGCAGGGACACCCTGGGGAAGTAACTCTTCCCTATGCATTTTATTTCATATATCCTAGAATTCCATGTGGGTTCAAAGAAATTAAAGCCCTCATACTAGAAGACTAGCAAAGTCCCATTAAAATACAGCTTCCTGCTGTTGTTTCTATGATATAGACCCTTTAAAAGATCCCACTGCTAATGGACAGTCATTTTTCTTTCCCTCAGGATGTTCCAGGAGGATTAAGGTCAGAGATTATCCTCCACCTTTCTAATCTTTCCATCTCAGTGTCTTATCTCTGATTTCCTTTGTGGTTCCTTTTCAGAGTCCACCTGAGGTAGGGATACCCAAGGCAACCATATCCCAGTGAGCCTCCCTGTTGTTGATGTATTTGTCTTTCTTGACCCTCTGCACTACTCTGGAGCTCTGGTTGGATAGTGTATAAAGAGCTGTGCTGCCAACCCAAAGGCAGGCAATTTGTGTTGTCTCCTCTTGTCTAGCTACACTTGTAACAACAGTGGCAGCTCCTTGGGAGAATGACGGATAATCTCCTTTTGTGAAATTTGTAGCCTCTGAAAACCCACAGGAGCATCATTTATGAGTCAGTTCTAACTCAAGTTCAAGTTCTCTCTGCATCGCTCAGGACTGGAGCACTATACACTACCTCAGTTTTTGTCCTTTATCATGGAAGCCTGGAAAAGGAATACTTGTAGTACTGAGAACAAGACATCAGAGGGCTTCAGCTTCCACCACTGTTTAGAAGGGGAGTTGTCCCTAAAAGCAGCTTTTCCTTGGAGGCTCAACTGTAAGCGAAAGCTGGTGCCCTGAGGGGCTCAGTGACGGAGGGTTAGAGGGGTTGGGTCATAGAACCAAAGGCAAAAGAAAGGTCTGAGAGCCCCAGAGAAGCAGGCCTAGGAGAAAGTGAAAATGTGGGACCCCTCAGGCACACTGTAGAAGGAGATTGGTACACAATCCCCCCAGCACATCCTCCAACCACACCCCCAACCCCAAATATAATCCACTCTGCAACCCTCATTGCGTACTCCTACGATAAAAATAATGCCCTAAAATATAATACTTTTAAACTATTCTCTCCCCCATAAACTTGAATACCATAAACATATTTCATCCAGTTTTTCTCAGTCTTACACCCACCCTGATGTCAGCCTCATTCTACAACAGTGGCACCATATAGCATTTATCCCTTTGTGACTGAGATACCTCACTCAGCATAATGTCCTCCAGGGTCACCCATTTTGAATAATATTG
>NW_006399984.1:3818336-3829702 GCF_000299155.1 Elephantulus edwardii | reverse complement strand
TGGAGAAGAGTATTGAATGTACCATGGACTGCCAAGAAAACAAACAGATTCATCCTAGAGAGGGTTAAACCAGGCTACTCCTTGGAGGCAAGGACAGGGTTTCGTCTGACATACTTTGGACATGTTGTAAGGAGAGACGGGTCTTTAGAGAGGAACATAATTCTGGGTAGAGTGGAGGGACAGCGCAGGAGGGGAAGACCCTCTGTGAGGTGGATTGATTCAGTGACTGGGGTAATCGAGATGGGTGTGTCAGAGGCAATGTGATTGGCACAGGATAGAGCCGGGTTTAGGGCTGTTGTACATAGGGTCGCTATGAGTCGCAAACGACTCGATGGCACATAACAACAACAACAACATTACAGTTCAGAGAATTTTCATTAAATCTTTTCCATCTCTACCCTTGAATTTATATAAAAAGTTCAAGGGTTTAAGAAACCTCATGAAATCTTTTCTAATTCCACCCCTACATTTCTAGCAATATTTAGGGTTTGTGGATTTCTTCATGACCCTGACTTAAATTTCCCCTAAAGTTTCACTTATCTCAAATGAATTCCCTTTTGGTTTCCTATTGTCTGCTAAAACACTTTTACTATATTTAAAATATGTATGCTAAAAATACTCACTGAAAATTCCATCATGTATTCCTGTAGAATAGAATAGAGAATAAACCAGATTTTGTTAATAAAAAAATGTAATATATTTACAAAAAGCTAAATGATACTTTTAAAATTACTTTTAGCTAGTAATCATGAAAAATGAAACATGACCTAGCATTCTACTCCTTTTAAAAAGTATTTTAATTCCTTTTTAAAGGCTCTGGTGGCCTAATGACAAGTAGCTGCACTGCAGTCCTGAAGACACGATTAAATCCCCCAGATGCTCTGCGGGAGAAGGATGGGCAATCTCCTCCCGTGCGATTAGCTGCTTCTGAAAACCTGCCAGAAGGTCAGCTATGCATCGATTCCAACTCTATGGTACACAACAAGAACAAGAATACCTTTTTTTTTTTTTTTTAAGAATACCTTTTAAAAGGAGCTCCGGGATGGTTCAAATTCAGTAGATGTTCCTCAGGAATTTCTATGCTATTTATAGCCTCTGAAAATTTTCTTAGAGGGTCAGTTCTGCATCAGTTTTGACTCCATGGAAGTGGAGTTTTTGTTGTACAGATGGACACCTGGAGGGGTGCATTCCATAAACATTGGGCAAATCATCACTTGCCTTTACTTGGACGACAAGTCCTTCTAAATATTGCCTTCCCCAACTTTTGTCTATGTGATTCTTTTGAAGCCCTGATTTAAACTATCACTTAGCTACTTGAAGTTTATTAATGTTACTCTGTTGGTCTAAGGAGCTCTGTTGGTTGTTGCAAATGGTTAGTACTCTCAACTGATAAAAGCTGGAAGTTCAAGTCCACTCAGAGATACCTTAGAGAGGCTAGTCATCTTCTGAAAATCAGCCATTGAAAACCAAATAGAGCACATACTTGGGGTCATTGTGAATCAAGGTCATCTCCGTGGAAACTGGGGGTAATGTTAGTGGAATAGCCCAAAGAAAAAAAATCCGGTGAACCTTAACTGTGTTCACAGTGCCTTTGAGTGCCCTGTTAGGTCTTCGGTTAGTCCTCCTTAAACCCAAGCCTTCCCGATTCCACAGCCATTGTATTTAACTAGACACTGTCAGATGGAGAAGGTAACAGACTTTTTCATTTTACAGAAATTGGCAAATATCTTAATGCCTATTTCTTTAATAATAAATGGATAATGAGGGGTAGCTTCGTTTACATGCTCTACTCTTTGCCAGTGTTTACATTACAGGAAAAGTTTTGCAAATCATAAAGTTTCAGAAATCGTTAAGGATAGACCTAAAAGAAATTTAAGACTAAATTTTGAATAGGATGGGTAGCCCCCTAAGCAACTAAATGCAGTCCTTCAGGACGTACCATGGTGATTGTCTTTATTAATAATTGTGCTAGATACAACCTGTGAAGATGGAAAGGACAAGCCTGAGAGTGATCTTGAGGTTATTTCTTGAAGGTGAGTAAATGTGCACACATATGCCTATGTGCATATTTGGAGGTAGAATGTGGGGAAAGGAGGGAGTACTGTGGAATCAGTCTTCTCCCGGGATGAGGAGGCTTAGTGTTAATGCATGTGGAAAAATGTTGAGAGTGAGGTCAAAGGGTGCACCTTCTGATAAGATTGAGGCTTCTTAGTATCTAGTTTTGACCCTGGTTTCTTTTGTTGGTTTCTTTAAGTAAAATACTTAAACCACAATGGTTAAAGCCAAAATTACCAGACCTGTGTCTGAAATGGGAGCTCTAGTGGCCTAGTAAGAAACTGTGCTATAGTTTGTGTAATTCAAATTCACCAGCTGCTCCATAGAAGATTGGCAGTCTTTCTCCATGCAGTTGGCTGCTTGTGAAAAGCTACTTAGAGGGTCAGCTATGGATTGACAGCACACAACAACATATCTGAAATACTATTATAGTAAATTAACTGGAGTTTCAAGTCAGACCTTATATTTGAATCATAGATAAGCATCCCAATCCCATTGGCTATAATCTTTAGGAGGCAGAATGTGAGACCCTTCTTCACGGCTGTCACTGTATGTGTCTGAGCACTGTGCAGAAAGTTTTGTGCCATCATGGATCCTAAGCTAAGTTTTATTTTATTTTCTTCATGAAGCAGACCCACTACAGAGATTTATTTTTTAAATTCTTTTATATTTATTTTTTTCTACTAGTATATTTATAAAATTTGAGTACAAATTTGAATGAATTCTTTCCATTTCCCTCACTCCCCCACCCATCAAATTGTACAACCCAATGATTAATCCCCCTTTCCCCCCTGCACATCCACATCCCTCTGCTTCCACCCCTCCTGAATTCTTATACTTATTCTACAATAATGGTTTTACCACTACAGAGATTTCTGCTGGTAAGGTTTCTATCACAGGCCTCTAAAGTTTAGCAGACAGCCCCTCCTTGGTCCTGTAGAATCAAGAATTAATTTATCCCCAATAAAATCCTGTTATGGAATTATTAGAGATTTCTAATTTCACCCAAACTATCCATAAACCCACCAAACTGAACCCAGTATTTAAAAATAACCCATAAAACAGATGAACTGCAGTTCCTGCTAGGGTAACACATAAATTGTAAATGAGGTGTACAGATATAATTAACTCTTGTGCCTATACTGTTTCTTCCTGAGTGTTTCCAAATAATGATTTATTTTAGGAAGATTGGCAGTCATAGTTATATTGTCAAGCAAATGTTATTTTTGCTATAGCAACAACATGGAAATTCAAGAAACAAACCCTTCCCACTTTGATTAGAATAGTACATGGTACAGATTTTGATGCCTGTTGTTCTGAAAGTGTCAGAGTATTTGACAGCAGTTTGCAACCAGCAGTTTTCTCCCTCTTGGCTTCAAGGGTCCCAGGTCTTTTTTTCCATAGTGCCCCTATTACATTTCTGTGTTTGTTATGATGAACTCAGTCACAGATGTGAAATGTGTTGGACTGATAACCAAAATATCAGTAGTTTGAATCCATTGTAATGTTCTATGAAGAGATGGGCAGTCTGCTCCCACAAAGAAGTCCAGCCTTAGAAACCCAATGGAAGGTGGACATGATTTGGAATCAACTTGATAGCAGTGAATTTTTTTTAGATTTGTTTTTTTATTTTTAAGATTAGATCTCCTGTTAGGAGGGAGTATTTGACTTCATGCCTTTAGGACTCTCCAATTTTTGGAATCAGTATAAAAGGGTACTATCACCTGTCAGTTTGTTCTTCTGTGATGGCTTGTATGTGTTTGTGGTACTAGAAGCTATGCTGCTGGTATTTCAAACATGAGCAAGATTACTCATGGTGGATGGGTGCCAGTGGAGCTTCTAGATTAGGACAAGAGGCCTAGGGTCTGTTTCTGAAAATTAGCCAATTGTCTATGGATTACAAAAACATTACTGTATATTTGGTTTTCTTTGGACACACGATCAAGAAGGATCAATAACTGAAGGAAGCAGAGGACCAGGAATAGTAAGGGAGACCATTGGTTAGATGGATTGGCACAGTAGCCACAGCCATGGATTAGAACGTGCTGGTGACTGTGAGGCTGGCACAAGACATGATGGTGTCTTGTACTGTACATAAGGTTGCTGTGATTTGGAAAGGAGTCTGTGAGAGATCTCTCTCTCTCTCTACTTATCTGTCTCTCTCTACCTACCTATCTACAAAGAGGTGTTTTGGAGACAGACTTGAGTTTAAATGCAGTTCTAGCATTTTCTCTTTTGTATGTTACATAGGTAGGCTTCTTGGATTTCATTTGCAATATTGAGGAAATTATGCTTGTCCAGAAAGGGTTATATAAGCTTAGAAATCTTATGTGAATGTGTAGGTCTAACAGCATATCAACAGAGAACTTCCAGAAGTTCAAGCTGGATTTAGAAGAGGCTGTGGCGCCAGAGATACCATTGCTGATATTAGATCTTGGCCAAAGGCAGAGAATATCAGAAGGATGTCTGTTTGTGTCTTCTTGACTATGCAGAGTTGTGTGGATCATAACAAATATGATTAACATTGAGAAGAATGGGAATCCCAGAACACTTCATTATGCTCATAGACCAAGAAGCTCTTGTCCAAACAGAACAAGAGAATACTGTTGTTGTTGTTGTTGTTGTTCTTATGTGCCATCGAGTTGCTTGAAACTCACAGCAACACTATGTACAAGCGCCCTAAATGCTGTTCTATCCTGTGCCAACTTTGCAGTCTCAAACATACTCATTCCCACCACTCCACTCACAGAATTGATCCATCTCATCGAGGGTCTTCCTCTCCTGCGCCACCCCTCCACTTTCCCAAACATGATGTTCTTCTCCAAGGACCAGTCCCTCCTTGCAATGTGCCCAAAGTATGTCAGAAGCTTCAGAATCCTTGACTCCAGGGAGCATTCTGGCTTCACCCTCTCCAGGACAAACCTGTTTGTTCTCCTAGCAGTCCATGATATATTCAACACTCTTCTCCAGCACCACAGCTCAAAGGCAGCAATTCTCTTTCTATCACCCCTATCCACTGTCCAGCTCTCCAATGCATAGCACATAATTGCAAAGACTATAGCCGTGATCAGGCATACCTTAGTCTCCAGCCTGACATCGTTGCTCTTCACTACTCTTGAGAGGTCCCTTACAGCTGACTTTTGCAATGCAATTTGTCTCCTGATTTCCTGGCTGCTGTTACCAAGAGTGTTGACTGTGCATGGGTTAAAATTAGAAAAGATATGCATCAGTTATATTCTTTTTCCTTATTTATCCAGTCTGTATGCTGAACAAATAAATCATTTGAGAAACTGTCCTATGAGAAGGAGGATGTGGCATCAGGATTGACAGTAGCAGATTTTGGTGAAGATATAAATTGTAACTCTTATTCATTGATGGTCAAATGTAAAATTTGTACAGTCACTACAGAAACAGTTTGCCAGTATATAAAAAAAATTATGTATATAGAATTGCCATGCTGTTGTTAGAAGCTGTTGAGCAGAGTATGCTGAGCAACCCTATGAACAATAGTTGAACCTTGTCCTATCTTGAGCCATCTTCAGCATCTCTGTCAAGACTAAAATTGTATTAATGGCCTTCTCTAAGTGCTTAAGTGGTCCAACCAGCCACATCCCTGAATAGTTCCTGAATTGTTCCACTTTGTGGAAATGGGCTGAGAGGGTAGTACAGACACAGTGAGGAATCCCTCAGCAAATAGTTCTCTGGCAATCAAACACAAAAGCAGAATGGTAGTTAAATTATTTGATGAAATGAGTAGAATTTTGTTGACTGGCCAGGAAATTTTACTGTAAATTTTACCACATTTATAACAACTTCTATGAGAAATGGGGTATAGTCCTAAATAATATGTTTAAAAATAGGGCCTTTCCCCCATTTGGGGTGTATTTGTATTATTTTATTAATGTCTTATTATTATTTTTTATCTACTGTTGGTTGGGGTGTGTGTGTGTGTGTGTGTGTGTGTGTGTGTGACCTCAGCAGTGTAAAACAAAAATTATGAGCCTTTCTTGTAAATATAGTAGTCATGTTCTTAAGAGGAGTCTTTCTGCAGGACTTCCTGTTTGGTAATGTAGAGCGTCAATGAGAAAGAGGAAAACCTTCGATGGAATGGATTGACCCAGTGATTGCAACAGTGGGCTCAAGCATAACAGTGATTGTTAACGATGGCCATGGATTGTGGTAGGGTTTCATTCTACTGTGCAAAGGGTTGCTCTGAGTTAAAGCTGACTAGGTGGTCTCATACTCTTTGCTGTTGAGTCGGAATCAACTCATAACTCACCGCCCAGCAGATTTTTTTGAGGTTATAAGTAGCACAGGAGAAGATTGCCCCTCTTTTGCAGCCATTCATTGATTTGTACAACGAGAGAGCTGCTGCCTTTGGATTAGCAGTACAAGTCCCTGCACACTAACGGGTACAGATGTTAATCACTTAAGTACTAGCTGAAAGGTGTGATGATCAGCTTCCAAAAAGGTTTCAGCTTTGAAAACTCGAGTTTTCAAAGCTGAAACCTTTTTGGAAGCTGATTGTGGTCTGTCTACACAGGATTCTCAAGAGTTGGAATCAAGTTAGTTACATCCATGTGTGTGCGCACACAAAAATGTGGGTATACTTATGTGTACTCACACATGCACAGAGAGAGAGAGAGAGAACGAGAGCGCCAGGCCCTTTTGGGTGATATGATATTTTACACGTGCACTGCTAACTTAAAGGTCTGACTCTGCCAGCTACTCCGAGGGAGATATATGGCCAGTCTCCTCCTGCTAAAAATCCCATCCTCAGAAACTCCCTCTCCTGATGGAGGGTTTCCATGATTCAATGGAATTGGCTTGATTGCTGATAGCGCGCACACGTGCGCGCGTCTGTGTGTGTGTGAGTGTGATGTACACGCACGTTTATGTGTCTATATTTATTTGTATATTTATGAGTATATATTTGAATATACTTATTTGATTATCTTACTTATTGTTTGTATATTTGATTCAGTAACCACTTATTTCTTTTTTTAGATATCATTTTTAAAATTAATTTTAATGAAAATTTAAAGAGGCTTTGCATTTCCATTCATTCACTGTTGCACTTTTCTCCCTGCCCACCCCTCCCCACCCCAGTACACTCTTCTCTTTGAAAAGTAAAAATTCCCCCATTGCTTTACAATCCCTCCCCCCAGGTCTACTCCACTATGCATCCTTCATTCTGGACTCCTGTCATGACAATAATACCTACTCACATATACCTTTTAAACAGTTTTCTCCCTTATCTGTTTCAATGCAGTTGTTGTTGTTATGTGCCGTCGAGTCACCTGTGACATATAGTGACCCTATGTACAACAGCCCTAAACTCTGCCCTGCCCTGTGCCAATCTCACCATCTCCAACACACCTGCCCCCATTGTTACCCCAGTAACTGAATCAATCCATTTCATCGAGGCTCTTCCTCTCATGCGCTGTCCCTCCACCCTCCCAAGCATGACATCCCTCTCCAAGGACTGGTCCCTCCTTGCAACATGTCCAAAGTATGTCAGATGAAGCTTCAGAATCCTTGCCTTCAAGGAACAGCCCTGCTTCACCCTCTCCGGAACAAACCTGTTCATTTTTCTAGCAGTCCATGGTATATTCAATACTCTTCTCCAACACCACAGCTCAAAAGCATCAATTCTCTTTCTATCATCTGTGGTCATTGTCCAGCTCTCTGATGCATAGCAAGTGACTGCAAAGACCACACCATATATCAAGCTCACCTTAGTCTCCAGACTGACATCTTTGCACTTCAGCACTTTAGAGAGGTCTCTAACTGCAGACTTTCCCATCGCAATATGGGTTTTAATTTCCTGGCTGCTGGTGCTAAGAGTGTTGACTGTGGATCCAAGCAAACCAAAATTGTGAACAATCTCAATCTTTTCGTATTTGGACTTAGAGGCCCCTAAACTCAAGGGACATTGATCACAGCATAAGAAAGCAGCAACATCTTGATGAATTTGGAATCACAGAAACCCACAAAGCTTGAGATATAAGCTGTCAGATCAAGGGGTGTATAGCAGGCAATAGGTGTTGAAGGGAATAGGTAGGAATAGAAGGGAATACTGGGAGAGCAGGGAAAGGGGTGGGTCAAGAGACTCATGTCAAGGGCAGGGACAAAACTAAAACTACTGGCTATTTCTAAAATTGGGAAAGATCTTTCATCTACATTGTTCCGTAAAATGCTTGTGTGTCAGATACTTTTCTAAATCTGAGCATTCAGATTACGACAGACTAGGAAGAAGGATTTGCCATCCATTTCCAAAATGGCAGGCCTTCAAAAACCCTATGTACAACAGAACACACTTAGACTAGCAGATAGGGCAATAGATGTGGAACTTTCAAGTATGGAAATAGTAAGGAGAAGGAAGAGTTGAAAGTTGGAACATGGAATGTGAGAACTATGAATGTGGGTAAATTGGATATTGTTAAGGAAGAAATTGAACACATAAATATTGGGATACTAGGTATTGGTGAGATGAGACACATTTTGAATCAGATGATCATATGATCAATTATGCTGGAGATGAAAAGGTGAGAAAAAAATGGGGTTTCTTTCATAGTTAAGAAAGAGTTTTCAATAGAGTATACATTATTTGTCCCATTCTTCTCAGTCTCCCCCCAACCCTTATGTCATTCCTGTTTTACAACTGTGGCACTATGCAGTATGTGTCCCTTTGTGACTGAGATACTTCACTCAGCATAATGTCCTCCAAGGTCACCCATTTTGAATAATATTGCATGAGTTCTTTGTTTTTCTTTCTTTTTTTTTTTTTGGCTCTTTTCAGTTTATTGCATGAAAGTGTTACACTAGTCCAAGTTAAAAGTGGACCCCAAATGGTTACATTATACAAGCTGTGAAGTTTTAAACTTGTGACAAGGACAGAAGAGAAATTTTCTACTCTTTGCAAGGAAATCCTCACTTAAGCTTCAGTGAGCCACAAGCATTTAAAACCCATGAACCTTCAGCTGGTCGTCTTTAGCCAGTCCAATCTCTACAAGGAACTGACATATGTTCTTTTGCTGGTCTCCTGTAGCTGAATTACTTCTTATTCTGGATGCTCAATTACAGTACCATTGCAGAAAAACTTCTTTTTAAACGCCTTCACTAGTTTCTTTTTACCATAATCATCAGCGATCCCTTGGACAGTTGTAAGAGCCTTCCTGCCATTTCTCAGTTGAATTCTTATATGGATATAATCCTCAGTCCCAGAAGGAAGCAGGTCATCAACCTTACTTGCATCAGCAAAGGGGTCAAAAGAGTGGAGGTTCTGGATAGCACACATACAATGCGATTCCTTTTCCTGGTGGAAACAGCAGGCAGAAGGGGGTGGTGGGAGAAGGCGGGCAGGGGGACGAGGTGTCAGGAAGCGAGGGGGCTCAAGGGGGAGGCAGCTGAGTCCTGGTGGTGGCTCAGTGATTGGGGCTGAGTTCCTTGTTTATTCAATGCAGCATAGTATTCCATTGTGTGTATATACCACAGCTTCTCTATCCATTCATTTGTTGATGGGCACTTAGGTTGTTTCCAACTCCTTGCTATTGTGAACAAAGCCATGATAAACATGGGTGTGGATATATCTGCTTGGGTGTCAGTTATGGTCTCTTTGGGGTATATTCCCAGTAGTGGAATTGCTGGGCTAAAAGGTATCTATCTCTCTTTGCAATTTTTTGAGAAAGCGCCACACCAACTTCCTCGGTGGTTGCACTATTTTACACTTCCACCAACAGTGAATAAGGATTCCAATCTCTCCACAACCTCACCAGCATTTGTTGCTTGCTGTTCTGTTAAATTTTGCTATTTTTACTGGGGTGAGATGATATCTCATGGTTGTCTTGATTTGCATCTCTCTCAGAGCTAGGGATTTTGAACATTTCTTCATGTGCTTGTTGGCCATCTGAATGTCTTCCT
Source organism: Elephantulus edwardii (assembly GCF_000299155.1). Taxonomy (NCBI): domain Eukaryota; kingdom Metazoa; phylum Chordata; class Mammalia; order Macroscelidea; family Macroscelididae; genus Elephantulus; species Elephantulus edwardii. The sequence goes on along the minus strand of NW_006399984.1, from coordinate 3,819,724 downwards.
TGGTGAAGTGTCTGTTCATATCCTGTGCCGCTTTTTCAATTGGATTATTTACCTTTATCTTGTTGTGGTGCTCAAGTATTTTATAAATTCTAGATATAAGTCCCTTATCTGACATGTCATTACCAAGTACTTTTTCCCAGTCTGTGGCTTCCCTTTTTACCCTGTTGGAGAAGGTTTTGGATGTACATAGGGATTTGATTCTTAGAAGATCCCATTCATCTATTTTATCTTCTCCTGGTGGTAAATTTTTCAGGATACTTGGAAGACTGTTTATGTTGTAAATTATGACTTCTAGAGTTCTTCCAAGCTTTTCTTTAATGAAGTTTATAGTCCTCCATTTTAGTCCTAGGTCCATGATCCACCTAGAGTTGGTTTTTGTGTATGAAGTACGGTTTGGATCTTGCTTGAGTCTTCTGTAGATAGTTTTCCAATTTTGCCAAGACCGTTTGTTAAAAAAAAGGCTGTTGTTTCCCTACTTAACTGATTTTATCTCCCTGCCAAAAAAACAGTTGACCATAGGTAGATGGGCTGATTTCTGGGTTCTCAATTCTATCCCATTGATCTATGTGTCTATCATTGTACCAGTACCATGCTGTCTTAACCACCACGAAGTGGAGTAGGATTTGAAATCAGGGAGTGAGATGCTTCCTACCCTTTCCCCCCTCTTTTTAAGGAGTGCTTTGCTTATTCGGGGCTTCTTTCCATTCCAAATGAAACTGGAGATTGCCTTTTCCATCTCGTTGAGGAATGGGATTTGTATTTGTATTAGGATTGCATTGAATGGGTCAATTGCCTTTGGTAGTATTGCCATTTTCACAATATTGAGTCTTCCTATCCATGAGCAAGGGATATTCTTCCATTTCTCCAGGTCTCTTTTTGTTTCTTGTAGTAATGTTTTGTAATTTTCTTTGAATAGATCCTTTGTGCTTCTGGTTAAATTTACTCCCAAGTATTTAATCTTGTGATTTGCTATTGTAAAGGGTATTTTAGTTCCGACTCTGTATATTCTTTGTCACTGTAGAGAAATTCAACTGATTTTTATATATTGATCTTGTATCCTGCCACTTTGCTGAATTGGTCAACTATGTCCAGTAGTTTTCTTGCTGAGTCTTTAGGGCTTTCTAGGTATACAATCATAACATCTGCACAGAAAGATAATTTTATCTCCTCTTTGCCAGTTTGTATACCTCTTATTTCCTTCTCTTGTCTTATTGCTATCGCTAAGACTTCCAATCCAATATGAGTAAGAGAGGTGATAGTGGGCATCCTTGCCTAGTTCCTGTTCTTAAAGACAATGTCTTTTTTTATGTTTAACCTTTTTTTATTGGGAAAAACATATTGGGGATACAAGGAGATGAGGGTTGGGGGCAGAAGGGTGAGGATGGGCA
>NW_006399984.1:3815363-3817711 GCF_000299155.1 Elephantulus edwardii | reverse complement strand
TTCCCCACCCAGGGGTCAGATGGCACAATCTGGGGACTGAGGAGCTCACCCTGAGGGCCGTGACGGCTCACCCTGAGCCAGGGGCTGAGGGCAACCCGCCAAAGAGAATGCCTTTAACCTCTCTCCATTGAGAACAATGTTGGCTCTTGGGTTTGCATAAATACTTTTTACTATACTAAAGAAATTCCCCTCTAATTCTATTTTGTTGAGTGTTTTAATTGGGAAAGAGTGTTGGATTTTTTTAAATTTTTTTTTATTATTATTATTTTGTGTATGTGTGTCTGTGTACCTTCAGATCAGATCTGACTGGTACAGGAGGAGATTGTTCCTCCTTTCCCGGCAGAGCATCTGGTGAATTCGAACCATGTGTCTCTGGGATTGCAGTGCAGCTTCTTGTCACTAGGCCACCAGAGCTCCCCTGAGTGTTGGATTTTTTCTAAGGCTTTTTCGGCATCAATTGATAGGATCTTGTTCTTTGCTTTGTTAATGTGATGAATTGCATTAATTGTTGTCCTTATGTTGAACCATCCTTGTATACCTGTTTGAATCTCACTTCATCATGGTGAATCATTTCTTTGATGTACCATTTAATTCTATTGGCCAGATTTTATTCAGGATTTTTGCATCTGTGTTCATAAGAGATATTGGCCTATAGTTTTCCATTCTGGTGGTGTCCTTTCTTGGCTTTAGTATCAAGGATATGTTTGCTTCATAGAATGAGTCTGGGAGAATTCCATCTTTCACTATTTCCTGAAATAGTTTATGTAGAATTGGTGACAATTCTTCTCTGAATGTTTGATAAAATTCACTTGTAAAACTATCTGATCCAGGGCTTTTGTTGGTTTGAAGTTGTTGTATTACCTTTTCAAATTCTTCTTTTGTAATGGGTCCCTGTTCAGCTCTTCAATTTCAGTTGGTTTTGGGTTAGGTAGCTTGTGAATTTCTAAGTATTTGTCCATTTTCTCTAGGTTTTCATATTTGTTTGAGTATAGTTTCTCATAATACTCTACTGTTAGCTTTTTAATTTTAGTTTGTTATGTTGCCTGATTCGTCTCTTATTCTAATTATTTGTCTTCTCCTTCTTTTCTTTTATGAGTTTTGCTAGTGGTTTGTCAATTTTATTGACCTTTTCAAAGAACCAACTAACTCCTAGTTTTGCTGATAGTTTCAATTGTTTTTTGGTTTTCCATTTCATTTATTTCTGCTCTAATTTTTATAACTTAAGTTTTTTCAGAGGGTGTCAGCCTTTCTTGCTGTTATTTTCAATTTGCTGGAGATGTTGCGTTAGAGAGTCAGTGGTCAGTTTTTCCTGCCTTTAGATGTGTTTGCTTACTGCTATACGTTGACCTCTGATTACTGCTTTGGCTGTTTCCCAGAGATTTTGGTCAGTGGTGTTTTCATTGTCTTTTGTTTTAAGAAACATTTTATTTCATTTATTTCTTCTAGTACCCAGTCAAGTTCAAGAAAGCTGTTGTTCAGCTTCCAAATGTATGGTTTCCCCCCCTTTATCTTGTTATTAATTTCTCATTTTGTAGCATTGTGGTCTGAAAAGATGCTTTTTATTATTTCTATGTTTTTTAAATATATTGATGCTTGCCTTATGACCTAGAATGTGATCTATTTTGGAGAACATTCCATGCACACTGGAGAAAAAGGTATACTGTGTTTTTTTGTGGTGCATTAGCCTATGAATATCTATGAGGTAAAGTTGCTTTATTGTGTGGCTTATTTCTTCAGTATCATTGTTGAGATTCTTTCTGGTAGTTCTATCTTTTCTTGAGAGGGGTGTATTGAAGTCTCCAAGTACTATAGTAGTGTTGTCTATTTCCTTTTTCCATTTTTGTTAGTATTTATGTATTTTGCAGGTCTTTCACTTGGTGCATAGATATTTATTATTATGTCCTCTTGTTCTATTGACCCTTTCAGAATTATGTAGTGACCTTCCTTATCCTTTGTGATAGTTTTTACATTGATATTTATTTTATCAGAGATTTAAAAAAAAGCTCAGAATGACAAAGCAAAATATTACAATGAAATGTGCAAGGAGCTAGAGTCAGAAAATCAAAAGGGCCAAAATCGTTCAGGATTTCTTAAACTCAAGGAACTGAAGAACAAATTCAAACCTAGAGTTGATATAATCAAGGATGCTCTAGGCAGAATATTAAATGATCCAGGAAGTATTAAAAGATTATGGAAGGAATATACTGAGTCATTGTATCAAAAGGAATTGGCAGATACACAAGAATTTAATGAAATAACATATGAGCAAGAGCCTATGGTGATGAAGGAAGAAGTTCAAGCTGCTTTGAAGGAAATAGCAAAAAATAAGGCCCCAGGAATAGATGGTA
>NW_006399984.1:3806029-3814248 GCF_000299155.1 Elephantulus edwardii | reverse complement strand
TTAAACCAGGCTACTCCTTGGAGGCAAGGATTCTGGGGCTTCGTCTGGCATACTTTGGGCATGTTGCAAGGAGGGACAGGTCCTTGGAGAGGCACATCATGGTTGGGAGGGTTGAGGGGCGGCGCAAAAGGGGAAGACTCTCTTTGAGATGGATTGATTCAGTGACTGGGGTAATCGGGATGGGGGTGTCAGTGGCAGTGCGATTGGCATAGGATAGAGCGGGGTTTAGGCCTGTTGTACATAAGGTCGCTATGAGTTGCAAACAACTCGACAGCACGTAACAACAACAGTATCGGTACTTCTGCTTTTTTTCTGGTTGCCGTTTGCTTGGTATGTTTTTCCCCATCCTTTTATTTTTAGTCTGTCTTTATCTTCCTTTTTCAAGTGTGACTCTTTTAGACATCTATCGATGGGTTTTGTTTTTTATCCAGTCTGATACTCTTTTTCTCTTCAGTGGTGGATTGAAGCCATTCCCGTTCAGTGTGATTATGGAGAGGCAAGGTTTTATTGCTATCATTGTGTTGAGTTCTTTTGGTGTTGTTGCTAGTTACTTTGGTCCATGCTGCTTTCTCTGTAAGAAGGACATCTCTGAGTCCTGCAATGCTGGTCTTGTTTTTACAAACTCTCGCAGGTTCTGTTTTTCTGGGAATATCTTGACAGCTTCTTCATATTTGATGGATAATTTTGCTTGTACAGAATTCTTGGTTGACAGCTGTGTTCTTTGAGTGTTTGATATATGTCCTTCCATTCTCTTCTTGCTTGCATGGTTTCTTTTGAGAAATTGGCACTTAATCTTATCTGCTCTCCCTTACAGATTACTCTTTTTTTTTTTGGTCCCTTGCTGCTTTCAGGATTCTCCCCTTATCTTTGGTTCTGGCAAATTTAACTATGATATGCCTTGTGTTTTTCATTTGGGATCTATTCTGTATGGTGTTCAATGAGCTTCTTGAATATATATTCTCTCATTCTTCATTATGCCTGGGAAGTTTTCCTTTAGTAATTATTCCAGAACTTTTTTGGTGCCTTTACTTGCTTCTTTGTTTTCTGGGATTACAATCATGTGCATATTATTTCTCTTGATGGTGTCCCACATTATTCTTAGGTTTTCTTCTTTTTCCCTTCTTTTTTGAGTTTGCTTTTTGCTCTATGAGATCAGTGGTGACAATTCTATTTCACTGGTTCTGTGTTCCATCTCTTCAGTTCTGCTCATGTGTCCCTCCATCATGTTGACAGCATCTGAAACATTGGCCCTCATATTTTGGATCATGTTTTCTTGTTTTTTTTCCAGTGCTGCTATGCCTCATTTGTTTTCTCTACATTGTTCTGGATTGGTTTGTTGTTGTTGTTTTTTTTTTTTAGCTCTTCCTGGTTTTTGCTTTTAGTATCCTATAATTCTTCAAGTCTATCTTTCATCGATTGAAAATATCCAGTCATTGTCCTCTTAAAGTCTGCATCAGAAAGTTCCATCAGACTTTCTGGCTTCAGGAAATGCATTGATGCTGTGTCACCCTTAGCGCATCACATCTTGTTTTGCACTTGTGTAGTGTTTGGAATAGCTTTCTTTTTTCAAGACATTGATATGTTCTTGATCTGAAGACAACGTTCTAGAGATCAGTTGGGCAGCTACCCCACTTGTGGTTTTTCTCTGAGCTTCTGTCTCCAGGGAAATGTCAGTTCAGAGCCTGTGAGAGCAGCCTCTTGTAGGTAAGACAGGCCAAGGTGCTCTGGATTAAAGGCAAGTTCACTGACCAGACCTGTAGGCACACGTACGGAGTCAAATGGGGTGGGACATGCAAATGGGTGTGGTGACCACAAGGGCAGGTCAACCAGTAGGGGGACCTCACTCAGACCTCTGCTGTCTGGGTGTTCTCGCGATTGTGGTCCCTATTCAAATTCTACCTGTCCATCTCCTACCCATTGGTTTTCACTCAGAGGTCCCTGCACTTATGCATGTGCCCTCGCACAGCAGCCCTTTCCCAAGCAGGGTCGGGGGTCCAAGAAAATCCAAGAAGTCAAAGTCAAATTTCCACTGACCCACTCACCTCTGGCTGGTCTCCAGTGTCCACAAAAGTACAGACAAATTACCACTGGCCCGCTCGTTCCTGGGCAGTCAGCGTGGCCCTAGAGAGCTCAACCAAATTCCCACCAATGGGCTCACCCTTGGGTACTCTCCCAGGCAATCGGTGGTGCCCAAGAAAACCCAATCAGGATCCTATCGGCCTTTCTCCTGCCAGATCAGTCCCACAGCAGCTTGATTGGTGGCTTCGGGTGATGGCTGTATCTGCAGCGTGGCTTTGTATCCCTGTAGCTCCGAAATTAATTGCTACAACAAAAGTTCTGATTCAATATCCTACTGTCCATGCCTGTTGGTTGGTTTCTGTGCTGTGTGAATGACTCTCTAGTGGCCGGGGATGCTGCTGGGTGTGTAGTGCTGTGGCACAGCCGCCAGGGTGTGCATGGTGCAGGGGTGCAGGACTGTGGTGGGGGTGGGGCATGGTGATGCAGTGCTGTGGGGGGGCTGGAGGGCAGGGGGGAAGGCGGGGCTTGGGCGCCTCTTGGAGTTTGGGGATGCCAGTCCATTCACAGATGTTAAGTTGCCAAGTCATCAGTCCTCGGCACAGCAGAATGCTCTCTGGAGTGTGTCTCCTGCATCTCTGGAGTGTGCCACCCGGCTCGCTGGAGTGTGCCATGGGCCAACCATTTATTTCTTAATGAATCTTGTATGTGTACATCACTGCCCCAGAGCAGGGCTGGAAGGCTTTGTCCCAGGGCCTCTGCTCTCCAAGGTCTCACAGTCTCTTAGACTGAACACAGTCTCTTGAACATGAACTCTAACCAAACCAAGTCTTTTTGGAGCTGTCAGATCTTGTGCATGGAATAGCTGGCTATCTATAATTTATTCTGATTTTTGTTTTTGTTTCTCCTTCCAGCTACATTTGGGCTATTTCACACTCATTAGTTTTGTTTAATATAGGTAGAAGAGAATTCAGATAAAAACACAGTACTATTTGTTTGAAGTTTTGGTGAAAGGGAGAACTGAAATTATATTTTTAAATTTTCTAGAAATGTCATCACTGTTGATCTTGTTCTTAACCCATAGGTTTAACTTTTTAAATAAAATGAATTAATATTGTTGTTGTTATGTGCCATCGAGTTGCCTGCAACTAATAGCAACCCTATGTACAGCAGCTCTGAAGCCTGCCATGTCCTGAGCCAGTCTCATTGATTCTGATACACCTACCACCATTGCCCTAGCCACAGTATCAGTCAGTCTCATCTGGGGTCTTCCTCTCTTGTGCTGTCCTTCCACCATTTTGAGCAAGATGTTCTTTTCCAAAGACTGGTCGCTCTTGGCCATGTGCCCAAAGTATGTGAGATGGAGCTTCAGAATCTTAGCCTCCAAGGAGGAACTTGGTTTCACCCTCTCCAAGACAGACATTTTTGTGTTTTTTTTAAGGTCCATGGTATATTCAGGGGAGCTCTGGTGACCTAGTGGCAAGACCCTGCAATACAATCCTGAAGGGATTCAGTTCAAGGCCACCAGCTGCTCCGTGGAAGAAGGCTGGGCAGTCTCCTCCCATGCGATTAACTGCTTCTGAAAACCTGTTGAAGGGTCAGCTATGGGTCAGCTCCAACTCTACAGTAAACAATAACAATAACATGGTATATTCAAGACTCTTCTCCAGCACCACAACTCAAAGGCATTGATTCTTCTTCTGTCATCCTTAGTCATTGTCCACCTTGTGCATTGTCCACAAGTAATTGCAAAGATCATGTCCTGAATCAGGCACACCTTAGTCTCTAGACTGACATTGTTGCTCTTTAGTACTTTGAAAAGATCCTGACAGCAGATTTTCCCAGTGCAGTTCATCTTTTGATTTCCTGACTGCTGGTGCCAAGAGTGTTAATTGTGGAGCTAAGCAAGCTGTAATTGTTAACAACTTTAATTTCTTCTCCATCTATCATGGTGCTGTCCAATTGGCCCAGTTGTGAAAATCTTTGCCTTCTTGATGTTGAGCTTCAATCCACATTGAAGACTACAGTCCTTGACCTGAAGCAAATGCTTCAGGTCTTCCTCAGTTTCAGCAAGCAAGGTTGTGTTATCTGCATAGTGTAGGTTGTTCATGACTCTTCTTCCAATCCTGATGCCACATTTCTCCATATAAAGCCCAGCTTCCCAAATGATTTGATTTGTTCTGCTTACAGATGGAAAAGGTTTGGAGAAAAAGGATGTGTCCCTGAGGCACTCCTTTCCTGATTTTGAACCATGCAATCTTTCCTTGCTCTGTTCTGACAACTGCTTCCTGGTCCAAGTATAGGTTTTGCATAAGCACAATCAAGTTCTGAGATTCCCATTCTTCTCAGGGTTAACTACAGTTTGTTGTGATCCAAAGAGTTAAATGCCTTTGCATAGTCAATGAAACAGAGATAGACATTCCTCTGGTACTCTGCTTTCTGCCAAAGATCCCTCTTACATTGGCGATAATATCACTAGTGCCATGACTTCTTCTAAATCCAGCTTGTATTTGTGGTAGTTCTCTGTCAATGTACTTTTCCAGTCATTTCTGGATACTTTTCAGTAGGATTTTGCTTGCATGTGATATTCATGAAGTTGTTGTTAAGTGCCGTCGAGTTGTAAGCAACTCATAGCGACCCTATGAATGAAAGACCTGGATACTTGTATAGCTTTCATGCTTTCTCCAGGTTCATAGGGTTTCCAGAGGTAAGCTATTTTGGAAGTGGATGCCATTCCTGCTTCCAAGCATGTTTTAACTGGGGAGTTCCAACCCTGTCCACCGTGGGTAACCAGTCTCACATTTGTCACATCAGTGTCACAGTGTTCAGCTTCACAGCAATCATGAGTTACGTCTGTATAGCAAGTGGACAGACCAGGGCTATACGACCTAGAAGAATGTTTCACCAAAAACAATTGAAGACAGGCCTGATTGCCACAGATTAGAGTCACCCACCTTTGGCTTGGTAGTATCACTTTCTGTCCCCTAGGCCAACTGATCTCTCTCTATGCTGTTGTTGTTGTTAATCCCTTAGTCGAACAAAATATGGTTCTTTCAAGGGGAGGAAAAAAGATCTTTTACAGCCTATATGTTAATGAAGTACAATGACATAGAGTATTTAAAGCAAAATGTCCCTATATATTGTACATTAATATTTATAAGGGATTCTTTATTTATGTTTCTCAGAGATTTTTTTCCCCTACTGCCCAAAGAGAGGGGATAAAAGATAAGCAATGTGAACCAATTATCATTTAAACAGTTACAAAATTAATCTTCTAATAGCCCTCCACGGGAGCAGGCTGCTAGGCCTCTGCCTGATTTTCAGGTGGTGCTCAGATCTGAAATTCCAAATGCTCACCCACAAGCATGTCAATCTGGTTCCAAACCTTTAATATTTACCCTAAACCTGTACTAAAGATGCATGAGAAGCATGAAAGTACATCCATGGATATTGTTTAATAATTTCCACAGTCAGTCGGGGTCACCATTTTTTTGGAGTGGGAATAAATATGGATTTCTTCCAATCAGTTTGCCAGGTGATTGTCCTCTGGATTTCTTGGCACAACCTAGTGAGCACATCCAGGGTAGTATCTGTTTGTTGAAATATGTCAATTGGTATTCCATCAATTCCTGGAATTCATGTTATTGTTATGTGCCACCAAGTCCCTTGCAACTCATAGTGACCCTGTGTACAACAGACAAATACCCTGCTCTATCCTGTGCCAATCTTACTGACTCTGACACACCTACCCCCTTTACCCCAGTCAATCAATCCATCTCATCAAGAGTCCTCCTCTCTTGCGCTGTCCTTCACCCTCCCAAGTATGACATCCGTCTCCAAGGACTGGTCCTTCCTTGCAACATGTCTAAAGTATGTCAGACAAAGCTTCAGAATCTTTGCCCCCAAGAAGCAGCCTGGTTTAACCCTATCTAGGATGAACCTGTTTGTTTTCTTAGCAGTCTGTGGTATATTCAATACTCTTCTCCAACACCACAGCTCAAAGGCATCAATTCTCCTTGAATCCTCCCTCGTCATTGTCCAAATCTCTGATGCATAACAAGTAATTGCAAAGACCATGGCCTGTATCAGGCACACCTTAGTGTCCAAATTGACATCATTGCTCTTCAGTACTTTGGAGAGGCCTCTGACAGCAGACTTTCCCAATGCAATTTGTCTTTTAATTTCCTGGTTGTTGGTACCAAGAGTGTTGATTGTGAAGCCAAGAAAACTGAAGTTGTTAACAATCTCAATCTCTTCATCATCTATCATGATGCTGCCAATCATGGGGAGAATCTTTGATTTCTTGATGTTGAGCTTTAATCCATAATGAAGGCTGCAATCCTTGACTTTTTTGCAGCAAGCACTTCAGGTCCTCCTGAGTTTCAGCAAGCAGGGTTGTGTCATCTTCATAATACAGATTGTTGATGAATCTTTCTCTAATCCTGGTGCCACATTTCTCCTCATATAGCCCAGCCTCCTGGATAATCTGTTCTGCATGTAGAACATATAGGTATGGGGATAGGACACAGCCCTGTCATACACCCTTCCCAAATTTGCTTTATTGTTGTTGTTGTCGTGTACCATCTAATCGGATCCGACTGGCACAGGAGAATGCTAGGTTTCCCCTCCTTCTCCAGCAGAGCATCTGGTGGATTCAAACTGTGTGCCTTTGGGATTGCAGTGCGGCTTCTTGCCACTAGGCCACCAGAGCTCCTCATCTTTCCCAATTTTGAACCATGCAGTGTTTTCTTGCTCAGTTCTGGCGACTGCCTCTGGCCCAAGTATAGGTTTCACATAAGCATTATCTAGTGTTCTGGGATTCCCATTCTCAGAGTTAGCCACAGTTTGTTGTGATCCACATAGTCAAATGCCTTTGCATAGTCAGTGAAACACAGATAGATAGATATTCCTCTGCTATCCTCTGCTTTCAGCCAAGTTCCTTCTATTATTAGCTATAATATTCCTAATACCATGACCTCTTCTTAAGGCAGCCTTCACTTCTGGCAGTTCTCTGTTGATGTGCTGTTGCAGTCGTTTTTGGATAATTTTCAGCAGAATCTTGCTTGCATGTGATATTAATGATATTGTTCAATAATTTCCACACTTGGTTGGGTCACCTTTCTTTCAAATGGGAACTAATAGAGATCTCTTCCAGTCAGTTGGTCAAGTGGTTGTCCTCCGGATTTCTTGGCACAATTTAGTGAGCACATCCAGGTCAGCATCTGTTTGTTTAAATATGTCAATTTGCATATGAATCCCTGGGGCCTTGTTTTTTGCTACTTCTTTCAGAGCAGCTTGAACTTCTTCCTTCATCAACACAGGCTCTTCCTCATACATTGTTTCATGACATTCTTCTGTGTTTGCCAATTCCTTCTGGTACAGTGACTGTATACTCTTCCCCTTTTCTTTTTATGCTTCCTAGATAATTTAATATTTTACTTAAAACATCCTTAAATATTGCAACTTGAGGTTTGGATTTGTTCTTCAGTTACTTCAGCTTAAGAAATGCTGAGTGAGTTCAGCCCCTTTGATTTTCTCACTCCAGCTCATTGCACATTTCATTACAATACTTTGTCTTCCTGTGCTGCCCTTTGTAATCTTCTGTTCAACTCCTTAATTTCTTGATTTCTTCCATTTGCTTTGGATTCTTGATGCTCTAGTGCAATTCAGAGTATCTTCTGACATCAATCTTCATCTTCCTCCTTTGTCCTTGTAATGGCCTTTTGCATTCTTCTGGATGATATTCTTTATATCTTCCCACAGATCATCTGGTCTTCAATCATTAGTGTTTAAGACCTCAAACCTGTTCTGAGTTGGTTTTGAAATTCAGGTAGGATAGACTCAAGGTCATATTTTGGTTCTGTGGATTTGATTTAATTTTCCTTAGCTTCAACTTGGACTTGAACATGAGTAGTTGGTGGTCTGTACCACAATCACCACTTGGAGTAGTTTTCACAGCTGATATTGAGCTTCTCCAGTGATTCCACAGATTTAATTGATCTGATTCCTATGCATACCATCAGGAGAAATCATGTGTATAGCCTATGTTTATGTTTCTTATAAAAAAGTATTGTTGTTGTTGTTGTTATGTGCCGTCGAGTCGTTTCCAACTCATAGCGACCCTATGCACAACAGCCCTAAACCCTGCTCTATCCTGCGCCAACCGCACCGCCTCTGACACACCCATCCCGATTACCCCAGTC
>NW_006399984.1:3784592-3805364 GCF_000299155.1 Elephantulus edwardii | reverse complement strand
TTAATAGATCTTCTACCAATCCTGATGCCACAATTCTCCTCATAGAGCCCAGCCTCTCGGATAATCTGCTCTGCATACATGTTGAAAAGGTATGGAGATAGGATGCATCCCTGGCGTACACCCTTCCCAATTTTGAACCATGCAGTATTTGCAATGAATAAATTGTTGATTGTACAAAATTCTATCATTCTATCTCCATCTTCATTTCCGTCTCCAAGTCCATATTTTCCAACTACTTATCCTTCTTCTCTGTTTCCAAATTTTGCATTCCAGTCACCCATTATTACTAATGCATCTGTTGTTGTTGTTGTTGTTGTTGTTGTTGTGTGCTGCTGAATAGGATCCAGCTGACACAGGAGGAGATTGCCCTTCCTTCTCCAGCGGAGCATCTGATGGATTCAAACATTGCACCTTTGTGATTACAGTGAAGCTTCTTGCCACTAGACCATCAGAGCTCTCTTTTATTAATGTATGTTGTTTTCATGTTCAGTCGATCTCTGACTGCACAAGTTGATAGAAATCTTCTATTTCCTCTTCTTTGGCTCTAGTTGTTGGTGCATATATTTGAATGACAGTGCTAGTAACTGGACTTCCTTGTATGCATATGGATATTATCCTGTCACTCAGAACATTGTATTTCAACACGGATCTAGAAATGTCTTTTTAAACTATGAAAGTGATCTCATTTTTCCTTACCTTTTCATCTCCATCATACGTAGGTCATATCTGACTCAAAATGTCTTGTTCCAGTCCATCTCATTTCGCTAATACGCAGTATGCCGATACTTATGTGTTATATTGCTTTCTTAACAATGTCCAATTTTATTATATTCATTGTTCTTACGTTCCATGTTCCAATAACTAATGTCTGCTTCCAACTGTTTCCCCTTCTTTGTGTTTCCATAATTAAGGACTCACCCTCAGTTGCCATATCTGTTAGACTAAGTGCTCTATTTTACAAAGGGTTTTTGAAGCCCTCTTATTTCGGAAGTGGATGGGCAATCCTTTTTCCTAGCCTGGCTCATTGTGAATGTGGTTAAAAGAGACATAAACATTGTAAAGAAACAAAATGTTAAGGCCTCTCTTATAATTTTCCCCATCTTAAAGCACCATTGCAGAAGAAATAATTTTCACAAAATTTCTGCTTAAAATTCTGTGCAGTGCTTTGAACTTTAAAAAATTCATCTAGTCCATGTGCAATAATGAATAAATTTAAAAAAATAGAATGAATTGGTGGTAAGGTAGGGGGGAAATAGACAACAATGAATGAATGCATGTCCAACTTTTCTGTAAGCTTTCATTTCCTATACTCACTCCGCCCTCCACTCATCAAATTGTGTGACCCTAGGATTATCCCTCACCCTTCTGCTCCCCACTCCCTCTCTTGGATCCTTATACACGTTTTACTGGTTATCTTTCTATTTGTACAATAATTTCTATTGCTACAATAATTTCTTATACAGTATTTGTCCTTACGGGACTGAGTTAGTTCACTTACCATCATGCTCTCCATTCCCTCCCAAGTTAGGAGTGATTTTCAAAATCATTGGTCCTTCATTCTGCCTGTTATTGTTGTTGTTAAGTGCCGTCGAGTCATAGGCAATTCATAGTGACCGTATGAACGTAAAGTCCTCGACGCTTGTGTGACTTTCATCCTTTCTCCAGGTTCATAAGGTTTTCAGAGGCAAGCTGTTTACAGAAGTGGTTGCCACTCTTGCTTCCAAGTTGTTCTAATCAGGGAGCTCCACCAACACCATCCACCATGGGTAACCATTATCGCATTTGACATGTCAGTAGTATTCCATAATGTGAATGTACCATAATTTCTCAATCCATTTGGTTGTGGTTGGACATTTGGGCTGTTTCTATGTTCTTGCTGTGGTGAATAATGGTGCTATGAACACTGGTGTAAAAATCTCTATTTGTGCCTCAGTTCTGATTTTCTCAGGTTATATTTCAGGCAGTGGAATAGTTGAGTCATATAGAATTTCTATGTTCAGCTTTTTGAAGAAGCGCCAAAGTACCTACCAGAGTGGTTATGCCATTTTACAATCCTACCAACAATCCACATCTTCCCCAACATTTATTACTTGCTGTCCTGTTAAGTTTTTGCCACTGCTACTGGGATGAGAAGGTATCTCAGTGTGGTTTTGATTTGCATCTTTCGTATTGCCCATGATTTTGAGCATTTCTTTTTAATGTGTCTGTTGGCCATCTAAATGTCTTCCTCTGTGATAAATTCTTGCAGTGGCTTTTGCCCATTTTGTTATAGTTTTATCAATATTTCTCTTGTGGAGATCCTATAGGATTCTATAAAATTTTTTAAGAGACCCTTGTTATATATGGTATTACCAAATATTTTTCCTAGTCAGTAGGTTTTCTTTTCACTCTGTTGAAAATGGTTTTTGATGCACACAGGGATTTAATCTTTAGAATGTCCCATTCATTAATTTTGTCCTCTCCAGATTTCTGGCTGTATTTAGCAGTCTTTTTATATTATAGACTAGGCCTTCTAAACTTGATTCCAGTTTGTCTCTGATGAACTTTATGGTTGGGGCTTTACTTCCAGGCCCCCCTGAGTGGATATTTGTGTATGGTGTGAGATATTGATCCTGTTCCAGTAGGAAACATTTTCTTGAGGATATTTCCATTTTTTACACTCACAAACCTACCACATTTACTTAGTTCCATGCTCTTGCTTTATGTGCCATTAAGTTGACTACAACTCATATTAATTCTATGAGTAAGATATCTGAACATTGCCCTATTCTGCACCATTTGTACCATCTCTGACATGTTTGAGCCCGTTGTTACAGGCATTGTGTATTTACCCCTTGTTGAGAGTCTTACTCTCTTTCTCTGACCTTCCACCTCTCTAAGCATGATGCTTTTTTCTGAGGACATCTAAGAGTGTGCTCAAGGTATGTGAGATGTAGTTTCACCATCTTTGCCACTAAAGAACACGTTGTTTACAATTTCTCCAAGACAGACTTGGGTTTGGTGGTTTGCTTAGATTGTTTTTGTTTGTTTGTTTTTGGGGGGTGGGGTTTTTTTTCCATTCATTGGATATTCAGTACTCTTTGTCAATATTACATTACAAAGGTATTGGTTTTTCTATCATTCTTATTCGTTGTCCAACTTTGAGATGCATAGAAAGCACGTGAAAATACCATGGCTTACATCAAATGCACCTTGGTCTTTAAACTGCCATCATTCCCTTTAGCACTTTGGAAATAACCTTAATAGCAGATTTCCCCGAATGTGTTTGGTCAGTAGTGTGGAGGTGGAATCCATGTTGAGCAGATGGATTCTATGGAAGTTTTTTTTCTGGTTCTGGTGAGGATTAGGGTGGAATGTTGACAATGATGTGTCAAATGCGATAATGATTAACCATGGTGGACAGAGTTTGGTGGAGCTCCCCAATTAAAACAAGCTTGGAAGCAGGAAACTCTATGAATGTGGAGAAACAATGAAAGTTATACAAATAATGTGCATGGAACGTTCACCAGAATAGATCACATTCTAGGTCACAAGGCAAGAATCAATAAATTGAAAAACATAGAAATAATGCAAAGCATCTTTTTAGACCATAATGCTACAAAATGATAAATTAATAATAAGAAGATAAAGGAGAAAAACTATACATTTGGAAGCTGAACAACATCTTGCTTGAACATGAGTGGGTACTAGAAGAAATAAAAAAGGAAATGAAAAAGTTTCTTGAAACTAATGACAATGAAAACACCACTTACCAAAACTTCTGGGAAATAGCCAAAGCAGTAATCAGAGGTCAACTTATAGCAATAAGCAAACACATCAAAAGGCAGGAAAAACTGACCACTGACTCTCTAACCCAACATCTCCAGCAAATTGAAAAAGAACAGCAAGAAAACCCGACACTCCCTAAAAAAACTGTAATTATAAAAATTAGAGCAGAAATAAATGAAGTGGAAAACCGAAAAACAATTGAAACTATCAACAAAACTAGGAGTTGGTTGGTTCTTTGAAAAGGTCAATAAAATTGACAAACCACTAGCAAAACTCATAAAAGAAAAGAAGGAGAAGACACAAATAATCTGAATAAGAGATGAATCAGGCAACATAACAACAGAACCAACTAAAATAAAAAAGCTAACATTAGAGTATTATGAAAAACTATACTCAAACAAATATGAAAACCTGGAGAAAATGGACAAATACTTAGAAATTCACAAGCTACCTAAACTGACACCAACTGAAACTGAACATCTGAAAAGACCCATTACAAAAGAAGAATTTGAACTTCCAACCAACAAAAGCCCTAGACCAGATGGGTTTACAAGTAAATTTGATTATCAAACATTCAGAGATGAACTGTCATCAATTCTACATAAATTATTTCAGAAAATAGAACAAGATGGAATTCTCCCAGACTCATTCTATGAAGCAAACATATCCTTGATACCAAAGCCAAGAAAGGACACCACCAAAATAGAAAATGACAGGCCGATATCTCTCATGAACATAGATGCAAAAATCCTGAATAAAATATCTGGCGAATAGAATCCAACTATACAGCAAAGAAATAATTCAACATGACCAAGTGGGATTCATAACAGGTATGCAAGGATGGTTCAACGTAAGGAAAACAATTACTGTAATTCATCACATTAACAAGGCAAAGAACAAGAACCACATGATCCTATCAATTGATGCCAAAAAGGCCTTTGACAAAATCTAACACACTTGCCTGATTAAAACATTCAACAAAATAGGATTAGAGGCGAATTTCTTCAATATAGTAAAAAGTATTTATGCAAACCCGAGAGCCAACATTGTTCTCAATGGAGAGAGGTTAAAGGAATTCCGTTAAGAACAGGAGCTAGGCAAGGATGCCCACTATCACCGGAAGTCTTAGCAATGGCAATAAGACGAGAGAAAGGAATAAAACGTATCCTAATTGGCAAAGAGGAGGTAAAATTACCTCTCTATGCAAATGATATGATAGTATAACTGAAAAAGCCTAAAGACTCAGCAAGAAAACTGTTGGACACAGTGGACCAATTCAGCAAGGTAGCAGGATACAAGATCAACATACAAAAATCACTTGGTTTTCTCTACAGTGACAAAGAGAATACACAGCCAGAACTAAGAAAAACAATACCATTTACAATAGCTAATCACAAGATTAAATATTTGGGAGTAAATTTAACCAGAAGCACAAAGGATCTATTGAAAGAAAATTATAAAACATTACTACAAGAAACAAAAAGAGACCTGGAGAAGTGGAAGAATATCCCTTGCTCATGGATATTCAATATTGTGAAAATGGCAATACTACCAAAAGTAATTAATTTACATATTCAGTGCAATCCCGACACAAATACCAATCCCATTCTTCAACGAGATGGAAAAAGCAATCTCCAGTTTCATTTGGAATGGAAAGAAGCTCCAAATAAGCAAAACACTCCTTAAACATTGAAGAAAGGTAGGAGGTATCTCACTCCCTGATTTCAAATCCACTACACTGCCGTGGTGGTTAAGACAGCATGGTACTGGTACAATGACAGACACATAGATCAATGGAATAGAATTGAGAACCTTGAGATCAGCCCATCTATCTACGGTCAACTGATTTTTAACAAGGAGATGAAATCAATTAAATGGGGAAATGACAGCCTTTTTAACAAATGGTCTTGGCAAAATTGGAAAACTATGTGCAGAAGACTCAAACAAGATCCAAATCTCACTTCATACACAAAAACCAACTCTAGGTGGATCATGGACCTAGAACTAAAACCAAGGACTATACACTTCATTAAATAAAAGCTTGGAAGAACTCTAGAAGTCCTAATTTACAACATAAACAGTCTTCCAAGTATCCTAAAAGTCTACAACCAGGAGAAGATAAATTAGATGAATGGGACCTTCTAAGAATCAAATCCCTATGTACATCCAAAACCTTCTCCAACAGGGTAAAAAGGGAAGCCACAGACTGGGAAAAAGTATTGGGTAATGACATGTCAGACAAGGGACTTGCATCTAGAATTTGTAAAATACTTGAGCACCACAACAAGATAAAGATAAATAATCCAATTGAAAAATGGGCACAGGATATGAACAGATACTTTGCCAAAGAAGACATTCAGATGGCTAACAAATGAATAAATGTTCAAAATCCCTAGCTCTAAGAGAGATGCAAATGAAAACAACTATGAGATATCATCTCACCCCAGTCAGAATAGCAAAATTTAACAGAACAGCAAGCGCCAAATGCTGGCGAGGTTGTGGAGAAACTGGAACCCTTATTCACTGTTGGTGGAAGTGTAAAGTGGTGCAAACACTGTGGAAGACGGTGTGGAGCTTTCTCGAAAAATTGCAAATAGAGATACCATTTGACTCAGAAATTCCACTACTGGGAATATACCCCAAAGAGACCATAACTGAGCTCCAAGCAGATATATGCACACCCATATTTATTGCAGCTTTGTTTACAATAGCAAGGAGTTGGAAACAACCTAAGTGCCCCTCAACAAGCGAATGGATAGAGAAGCTGTGGTATATTCACACAATGGAATACTACACTACATTGAAAAACAAGGAACTCATGCAATATCATTCCAAATGGGTGATCCTGGAGGACATTATGCTGAGTGAAGTATCTCAGTCATAAAAGGACAAATACTGCATGGTGCCTCTGTTGTAAAACAGGACTGACATTGGGGTTGAGGGGAGACTGAGTAAGGTGGGTTCAGTAATGTATACTGCATTGAAAGAGATGAGAGAGAAAACTGTTTAAAAGGGATATGTGATTAGGTATTTTTGTCATGACAGGTGTCCAGAGCGAAGGCTGCATAGTGGAGTGGACCTGGAGGGAGGGATTGTAAAACAATGAAAGAATTTTACTTTTCCAAGAGGGTAGTGTACTAGGGGGAAGGGTTGGGAGTGGAGAAAAGTACAACAATGAATGAATGGAAATCCAAAGTCCCTGTAAATTTTCATTGAAATGAATAATAAATTTTTAAAAAATGGAAAAAAAAAGAAAGTTATTCAAGTGTTCTGGTCTTTCATTCATAGGGTCACTGTGAACTGTCTATGACTTTACAGCAGCTAACAACAACACAGCAACAATATATTTCTATGAATCAATCATGATTCTTATAATCACTTCCCTTGTGGTGGGCATTTAGGTAGTTCCTAGCCTTTTGCTTTATGATGTTCCATGAAATTTTTGAGTACATATTTCTTTTTAAAAATTGTTATTTGTTTTCAGGTTGAGATTACACACATCAAAGCATTTTATAATGTCTGAAGAAAGTCTTGAATAAGTATATACCATATCTTGTTTTCTTTTTGAGAATATACATAAGAAAATATATATCAGCTCAACAGTTTCTGTCTTTTTGGCAGATATAAATTGCTAAATTATTATGTTTGACTTTTAGCCACAATGAGTCCCAGTTTAAAGGGAAGAAACTGATTCTTATTGTAGGGGCATGAGACTTTGAGATTCTTTTTTATGTGATTTGGATGAAGCTCGGTAGGAAAGGCTTTTTTGATTCAATTTTGAAAAAATACTGTGCTTTAAGTTAGAAAAGACCTATGTATACGGCTTTTTTTTTTTTAGAACATTTAACTCTTTATTCTTAAACACTTTCTATTGTGTTGGTTTTTAGAAAGACTGTAGCTAAGACTTCCCTGCTGTTGGGAATATACCAGAGGCCATTGTCTAGTTAAAAAGAAGAACATTTCAGGTAAGAGACAATTTGTGGTACAAGTACAGTTTGTATTAGGTATGTTTTTGTTAGTTGTCACAGAGTCAGCTCCAACTCAGGATGATTATGTGTATAACAGAATGAAAAATTATGCAATCTGTGTTGTTCTCACAACTTGTAGTCAATTTCTGCCCATTAATTTCTCATGGTTTTGTGGATTTCATGTTACTGTAATGCTGGAAGTTGGGCCATTGGCGTTCCAAGTACCAGTAAGGTCCTTCATGATGGACAGGCTTCAGCAGAGTTTCCCAGCTAATATAGATTAGGAATGATCTGCCTCAGAAAATTAATCAATGAATGCCTAATAGATATAGCAGTAATTGGGATAATGCCTTAAATGACGGCCCTTATGAATAGCATCTACCTATTCTGGGCTGTAGTAATAGATTCTGTGAAATTTTACATAGCAGAAAAGCATTTGCAATGGGTTGAACCTGAAGGTATGGTTTCTAGGATAAATCAGCAAGTGAAAGTTGTCTTTCAAGCCCCATGGTGAGAGTATTTTGAAGCCTTATGGGGAAAGGTGGAAGGCAACTGGGTAAGATTTAGGTGTTCAAGCTTTGTGACCCAGTACCATGAGCTTGCTGCTTTCAGCTGTGGTGTCTTTACCTTATAGTGGATCTCTTTCACTTCCTCACTGGGTTTTGAAGAAGAAAGTTGAGATGAACAATGTTTGTGGGCAGGAAACAATCCAGATCCATCTCTACCTCTGCTTTGGCACCTAACATAGTGTTTAGAACTTTGTAGTACTTCCTTTCACTACTTGTCCATCAAGCTGTCATTTTGTGGTCTCTTTTGTGTTGTGATGCTGAAAGCTTTTCTATAAGTATTTCAGATAATAGCAGTGTCACCCATTGCTTAGCTTTCCAGAGTAAGAGATTAGCAAGAAAGACTTGTTAATCCACTTCTAAAAAATTGGACAGTGCAAAACAAACCTTAAGAGTAACATTTGGGAAACTTACTTGAAAGGGGGAGAAAAAGCCTGTGTATGGGGGTGAAGATGAAGATATAATGAACTGCCATTTCTGAAATAACTGCAGTAGAAAATCATGAACAGAAATTTTGGATGGGATGTAAGTAAGGCTCGTGGGTTAACGGGCCTTTACATTCAGAAGCTGCACAATATGGAATATTAAACACGTTTTGTCGTAAAAAAAAAAAAGAAATTTTGGATGGGACTGGAGAAGAAGACTCAATTCTTCAGAGAAAAGTGTTAAATAATGGATGTTGCCATTATGCAATTTAGGGTACTGAAGACATGAAGTGATGGATTGTCTTGGAAATCTCTTCACATCCTGCACTCTTTCCCTTCTATATTACCAAATTTGAGGTAGAATCTCATCAGTGTTTGTTTGTCCACAAATGACTAAAGTAAAGCTTAGTTTAAACATAGTTTAAAGGCGTATATGGAAACAAGGAATCATTTTTCCCCTCTAAAATATTTTCTAATTTGAAAAGTGAAACTTAATGTTATATAAAAAAACTTATTTCGGAAAAAAACACATTAAATAAGTAAAAGTTGCTTTATTCAATATGAGATGAACAACATCCATATTAAAAACCACTGGGAAAAGTATTCAAATGAAAAAATATGCTCAAAACAAATTCATCTGTTCAATGTTCATAATGTTTTAAGAAATGCAGACAAACAAGTCTTGATATCCATATTTATTGTTGTTGTTGTTAAGTGCCGTCAAGTCATATACAACTCATAGCGACCCTATGAACAAAAGACCTGAACACTTGTATAACTTTCATCATTTCTCCAAGTTAATAGAGTTTCTGGAGGCAAGATATTTCTGAAGTGGATGGATGCCACTCCTGCTTCCAAACTTGTTTTAGTCAGGGAGCTCCAACAAACCCTGTCCACCATGGGTGACCATTATTGCATTTGACACATTAGTGTCACAATGCTTAGCATCACAGAAACCACAAGTTACCTCTGTACAGCAAATGTTATCTATACCACTTAGAAGGACGTTTGACCAAAAGCAATTAAAACCAGGCCTGAGGGCTGCAGATTAAAATCACCCACCTTTGCCTTGATACCATAACTTTCTATCTACTAGGCCAACAGAGCTCTCAGGTTGTTGTTGTTGTTAAAGGCCATCGAGTCATAGACGACTCATGAACCCTATAAACGAAAGACCTGAACACTTGTATAACTTTCATCGTTTCTCCAAGTTCATAGAGACAAGTTGTACACAGTTGAAAAACTAATAGTATTTATTTAATCCAGAGAGGGAAGTGACTCAAAATTTGGCTTCTGATGGTCAACAATAAATACTTTTCCTGAGAAATTACTAAAGTGTCTGTTGTCAACCACGCTACAGTAGGGTATCACTCTTCTCTTGGCAAATTGCTGATGCTATTAAACCAATATTGATTTACAAAGGAAAAGGTTGCTTCCAGAAAATCTGAAGTTCTGACTCAGAAACACTGCCTACACTGAAAGAATGTGTGTGCTTTGAATGCAAAACTGAGTGGTTATGTGAGAATTTCATCCTGCTCTGTGACTATTAAGTAGTATATGAACTAATATACTCACTTAGGGATATTAGCTATTGTTGATGGGGGTCAAATTGTGGAGTCTTGTTTTTTCTGGGTCATTCTCTGATGTGTATTCAGGATAAGAAAATTCTTCATAATTTTTTAAATTCAGTTTTAATTTATTTTCATCATTTTTTTTCTTCATGATCCAGATATTTTAAAATGCAAAGAAAATTAACTTTCCATGATATGTCAGGGACTGGCACTAAAAAAAAATTTTCAAACTGCAAATGAGTTATACAAATGAAAATATCAAATGGAGATCCAGTTATCAAAATGAAGCCACTCGACATATTAGAAGTTCACAATCATTTGTATTGGGCACATACAAAAGTCAGCTTGCTAACCAACTGTTGTGATTTTCAAGAACTATTGCAGAAGTTTGAAGAAAATAGATTTATTAGTTAACTTATAAAGAGATTAAAGAGCTTGAAACAAGTATTAAAAAGAAATTTCTGCCTTTATTATCATGGCATTAGGCTTTAAACACACCAATTCTGATAATCAAATTATTGTTTCTTTTAATAAGAATTGACACTACAGAATTGCAATACTGGTCCAACAAGTCTTGTATGTCTTTTCTCTTTTAAAGCAAGAAACAGAGTGTGAATAATCAGAAAGCACTAGCAGGCATCAGTTAACCCAAGATCCTAGCTACTCAGTTCCAAAAGCACTTGCAAAGAAAACCCCCAGGGTGGCAGGGAGAGTATAAAAAGTATGAAATATAAACAAGCTCTTGCATTGTACACTTACAGGTATACAACTCAAGCATTATAGAGCTATCTACATACTGATAAATCCCATCAAATCTTGGATAATTCAATAATATACAAAATATTAGGGCACAGAAAGAACTAAAACCCACTTCTTTTTTGTGACACATAAGATTCAAATATTCAGTCTAAAGAAAAACACATAATCATTTTGGCTTTCTTCTACATTCTCATGATGATACACTTATTAAAATATTCCTGTATAATTATGTTTGGTCTTATTATTTCAAGTCAGGTTTGAAACCTCAAAACCAGTAAAAGTGCATGAGTCAAAAATTGAAGAATGGCAACATTAAATAGCTGTGTTTTACATCTCTATTTAAATTATGAAGAAGAAGAAAATTCTTCATAATTTAAATAGAGATGTAAAACACAGCTATTTAATGCTACCATTCTTTATAAAATCTGGCCTCTGGTGCCTGCTTCCCAGGTCAGCCATGAAATATGAGGTCAATTTGGGAAAGAAAAAAAGAGTAACATTAGAACATTTTTTGATACAACGAAAGATGAAACCATCCATTGTGAACTCATGCAAAATTGTTCCTGGGGAGGAGATGCTTCTTCAAGGTGGAGTTAAACTTAATGATGAAGAAAAGCTTTCAGGGGCTTCATGTGCTGATGTCTTACTAAAAATAAAGAAACTAAAAATAAGAAATAATTGCAAACATGCATTTCAGAACAGAATTTTAAAAGTATGACTCTAGAAAAACTGGAAGTTGTAAAAAATGAAATGTAAATTTGAAGATTGATATTCTAGATACTATTGTTGTTGTTGTTAGGTGCTGTTGAATTGAGAATGATTCATATCAACACCATGAACAACAGGCCTGAACCTTGTCCTGTCCTGTGCCAGCCTCATTATTCCTAATACATCTGAATCCATTGCTGTAGTCACTGTGTCTGTGTACTCATTGAGGGTCTTCCTTTCTTTCACTGACCCTCCACCTTTCCAAGCATGATATCCCTTTTAAAGGACTAGCTTCTCCTAGCAACATGTCCAAAGCATGAGAGATGAAGTTTTGCCATCCTTGCTTCTCCAAGACTTACCTGTTCTTTTGGTAGTCCATGGAACATTCAGTATTCATCTCCAACACCACAACTAAAAGACATCAATTCTTCTGTCATCCTTATCCAGCTCTCAGATGCACAGCAAGTGATTGAAAAGACCATGCATGGTCTGAATCAGGTACACCTTAATCTTCAGACTGGCATCATTGCTCTTCAGTATTTTGGAGAGATCCCTGACAGCAGACTTCCCCAATGTAGTACATCTCCTGATAGTCTGACTGCTGGTACTAAGAAGGTTGATTGTTGATCCAAACAAGATTAAACCGCTGACAATTCTAATCCTTTTTCCATCTGTTATGATGCTGTCTGTTGGCCCAATGGTTGAGGTTTTTGTCTTCTTGATGTTGTGATGTGAGTGGAAATATACTGATATTGGCAATTTTGAGTTAGACAATCAAATTATTTACTGGCAATGGTAAACTGAAGAGGAATGATTTTGGATTCATCACTTATTTGCCTGTGGAAACAACAGCCAAGAAATCAAATAACATATTGCAGTGGGTCAATCTTCAAAAAACCTCTTTAAAATGTTCAAAAGCAAAAATGTCACTGAGAAGTTACTCCTGACCCAAGTCATATTATTCTCAGTATCCCAGTATGCGTGAAACCCAGAACAGTGAATATAGAAAATCAAAGGTGAATTGATGCCTTTGAAGAATATCTCACATATTTATTTAGGCATATTTCCAGGAGAGACCAATCTCTTAAGAAGGATATTGTTCCTGGTAAAGCATAGGATTAGTGGGGAAAAAATGAAGATCTTCATTGAGATGAATTGACATGGTAGCTGTAACAATAGGCTCAAACATATCAATTATATGCAGGTAGTTACAGGAATCAGCAGTATTGTGTTGCACATAAGGTGGTTGTGAATTGGAACCAATATGATGGCACTTAACAGAAAAGTGCTAGTCAGTCTCCTTTGGGAGGATAAACTTTTATGGGTAGTTTGAATTAAATATTTGTTTAAATGATCTGATGTATTTTAAGTGGGAATTGTTGAAAGAGAGATACTACTTAATGGAATTGGGAAGGGAATACAATTCCCCTTTTTATGTTAACTCATTAAATTTTTATAATATCCTCTCTGAGGTAGATATTATCTGCATTTAATGGATAAGAGTACTAGCAGGGTCAAGGATTAAATTCAAGCCTAAGAGTGTTATTTATTTTTCTCCTATAAGTGGGATTATCAACTTGCCTTAATTAATGATACATTACCTTGAACAAGTCCCTAAACTGCACTCCTTTGCCTTGTGTCTGTCCTAGCATCTACTGTAGTGTTGAACTCAATACCAAGCTATTCTTAACATATTTAGGGAGTTGGTAAGTGAAGGTTGAATTTGTAGAAGTTTGGACCAGAGTTGGGTTTCAGTTCTTAGAAAGGACAACCTTACTGAGACACTGTACATTATCTTACTAAAGGAGAGAACACAAAGCTTGTTTATCTGAGTTATATGCATGCCTGCACCTACAATGGGAAGCTTGTATCAGTCAGATGTGATTCACATCTTTAATAGGGTATAAAATTTTAATCGGGTATAAAAGAAATCTCCAGATATAATGTGTGACCTAAAATGTGTGGTAGACATGTCTGAGATGTTTGGCTCTGTCTTTAATGATGTTGTTGAATTTGCTGGTGTTCTCAGGATATAAAAATGGTGTGAATCTAATCTAAGGAAACTATTAAGAACAGAGAGCAGAACAGAGGAGTAGAAGCAAGGCTCACTAAAACCTCTTGAATAGGTGAAACAGCCTTCACATGAAGTCTAGCTAAGTCTAGATGGTAGTTCTAGACTTCTAGTCCTCCGTTGCAGAGTTAGGTAAATATGGTTGACAAATTATTGGCAACAGGTGCAACAGAAGAAAATATTGACTGTTCTTGCTCCATTTCCATATTCACTGGTATGCTCAAGTTCATCGTTGAGACCACTGTGTTACTTGAGTAATTTCCAATCTAAGGGGTTCATCTTCTAGCACTATGTAGGACAAAATTCTCTTGTCCTCCTGGGGGTTCTATTGGCTTATATTCAAAAGTAGATCCACAAGCTTGGAAGTTCTGCTGAAACTAATTTACTGTTTTTGCCCTGCTGGTATTTAAAATGCTGGTAACATGAAAGCTCCCAAGTACCACACACTGATAGATAGGTGGAGGACAGTGGGTCTAGTCAAATCAAATGAAAGGTAATGAATAAGATAATATAGGAGGAGAACGTGTGGGTATTTCCATGAACTTTTTTTTTTCAAAAAATATTTTTTTTTTACTTTATACTGGTTTACTTACATATTAAGTAAACTTATAAGGTAAGTTCCATGGACATTTTGGCAGCACCACCCTGCCTCAGAAACTGGGATTAGCAGGCAAATGAGGCAGTGCCCTAAATTTAGAAGCTCCTGGTATGTGGAAGAGACCTCACTCCCAATACAGTGCAAGAGGGTGTGGCAGGGTTGTAGAGCCACTGGTTGTCACCATGGACAGATCACACCTGATGAGGAAACCCCTACTTATGCCAGCTGCAAGACATGTTAGCCTGACCAATGTGACTTCTACACAAAGGGCTAGTCTCTTCTTGAGAAGATTGCAGTGGAGTCACACATGCCTACACAGCACGCCTAGCAAGAAACAATCTGTATGAGTATACGGGGAATATTTTATCAATGTGACATGGTCTCAAACTGATTCTTAAATGAGGAAATGAATTTTGCCAGCTGGGAAAGCTGGAAAAGAATAAGTAAGGCCTAGTCTTGTCTCTATGGAAACTGCATTCCAGGTTAGAAGGGTGAGAAGGCAGATAGGTCAGTGGGTGGGGATTAGATTGAGAGACTGGAACATGAGAAAAGGACAGAACCTGCTGTGATGTGTGGGACATTGCCAGAGTGAGGAAGGCTTTTCTTTGAGCCTTATGTCTGGATTTCTGCCAAACACAGGCCATTTTTTCAAGAGAAGCCAAGTAGGAAAATCCCCTGAGCTTACTAAATTTTGCCTCAACCTCAGCAAGAACCCCTCCATTTCATTGCCATTGTCATTTGATTGTGTCATGGAGCCTTGCATCAGACTGAATATGGAAAATAATGCTTTGTGATCGAAACAAAATAAGTTGTCATCAATTCATGATGTCCCATATGAGCCAACATGGAATTGTACTCCAATTATAAAAATTTCAATGATAAATATTTATAATTTCTTTTTTGTTAGTTTTGATACCAGCAGTCAAGAAATCAGAAGATGAGCTACATTGGGGAAATCTGCTGTCTAGGACCTCTACAAAGTCCTAAAGAACAAGGAGTCAGTTTAGAGACTAAAGTCTACTGCAAGCCATGATCTTCTCAATTACTTCCTATGCATGTGATAATTAGACAATCTATAAAGAATGAAAGGATGACAGAAGAAAAAAAACTATGACTTTGAACTGTGGTGTTAGAGCAATCTGCCAAAAGCAAACAAATCTGTCTTTGGGAAAGTGCAACCAGGGTGTTTCTTAGAGGCAAGGATGGCGAAATTTCATCCCACATACTTTGGGCATGTTGTTAGGAAGAACTAGTCCTTCAAAAGAAACATCATGCTGGGAAAGGTAGAAGGTCAGAGAAAAAGAGGAAGATCCTGAATAAAGTGGATTGGCACAGTTATGCTAACAATGGACTCAAATATATCAGAAATTATAAGGATGGCACAAAATAAGGCAAGATTCAAATATATTGTTCATAGACTCACCATGAGTCATAGATGATCTATTGGGAGCTAAAAATAGCAATCCCAATAAAATGTTAATTTTGGGGCCTGGTGACTTAGTGGTAAGGAGATGCATTGTCCATTCAAAGGCAATGCTTGTAGATTTGAGTCCACCAGCTGCTCTGTGGGATAAAAATGAACAATCTCCTTCCTCCTGTGCAATTTATTGCCTCTGCAAACCTGTGGAAGGGTCAGCTATGAGTAGGTTCCAACTTGATTGTACATAACATAAGCTGTTGTTGACAGTACCATCTCCTTACTCACCGAGCTAGATTTTAAAATAGCACAATGTTCAATGCAGGAATTTTTCACTAGTTATCCTGAACAGTTGACTCATTGGTGGTATTTTTGTGTTAAGTGGTATTTTGGATTTAAAGTTTTGAGACTATCTCAGGAAAGTAGTTTTGGGGTTTCATATAGTTTTATGGTTCCAGCAAATCTTGATTTCATTCTAATTTGTATTTCTGTTTGTCATCTTCCCCACTTTTGATAAAAATTTTTCTATGATATCTTTGAACAAAGTATTCAGTAATGGTAGTTGCATTTGAGAGGATCTGATTTGCGTGCTCTTTTTGCGGGGCTCTAAGTAGCAAGTACATTGTAACCTCACTGAGTTTATGCCCAGGGAATGTCACCTTAAAAAGCCCAGCTTCTGTAAAAAGAGTGTAGGCAACATGAGGCTAGCCAACTCTGACTTCTACTAACTTTACAAAGAGGAATTGTCCCTATCAACAGCATCTACAGTACAAAACTAATTCATATAAGATCAGACATGATCTCCCCACACTCTTAAACCTACTTCTGCTAGTTCTAACACCAATCTCAATTGCTCTTCTGGGTCTGAAATCCATTGCATTGACTACATATGCTTTGTTATTATTTTATTGTGTACAGTAGAGTTGGAACAGACCCATAGCTGACCTTCTGGAGGGTTTTCAGAGGCAGTAAATCACCTGGGAGGAGATTGCCCGTAGAGGTTGATTAGGGAAATTAACAGGCAGCAGAATACAAGCCCTCAGACCTCAAGTGTGGTCACAGGCCCTTTGACCTTCAGCCTCATGGCTTAGGTCAGTGTTAGCAAAATTCCCATAGTCCTGCCAATTATGGTGTCTTCCCTCAATCTTCCAGCAAGCTTGGTGAAGACCTCTGGCTTTGGCTCCAAGGAGCAGTAGTCCCAAGGCAGCTCTGTTTCAGGTGTTTTTCTGTTTCTCTGATGAGACTTCTGTTACTTTTATGTAGATCTTTGGCTGGCTAGCACAAGACTATCTGACCCTGAAGGGTCTACTGCATTTCCTCTTCCTTCTTGGTGTTAAGATTCCCAATTTCTGGTGCTGAAGCCAATCTCCTTGTGGATAGACTAGCACATCCTATTTATATAATTCAGCTCATCCATGTGGCAAAGGCAGTCAATGTCTAAGAAAGCTATTTTGAACAGGAAACTCCTTAACAACACAGCTGCCTAAATACAGTTCCCACTATAGGTAAAAAAACATGCTCTCTGAAAGAGAAGAAAATTGTATGTAAAATGGAGCAACAGATAATTATATTTTGACAACTAAGTTCAGCAGTGGAATTTAGATATGGCAGGAAGAAGACTGGAAACCTTCTCTCTGTTACGTTAGTAGAAGGTTTTGTCATCTGCTTGCAATTACTTTTTAATTCTGCTACTAATTTAATCTGATTTTTTTCTAATTCCTATCCCCTTAACAATCACATATACAGTGATTTCCATAGATTTTCAAATCAGGACACACTGGCAACGTCTCCATATTAAAATTGATAATTGATAAAGCTAGGAGACAGAACTATGAAAAGTTTGCTGATATCCTTCTAGAAATGTGCTGTTTGGGGCCAAAAAGCTGATCTATATCTCTGATACTTAGAGAACTATCTTCATCTTAGATCTCAATTCTATAGTCCTCTGTTAAGTAGATATTGTCATCCTTGCATGTCCTCCTGCACATCACACTCTCAAAACTAGGAAAAGAGTAGATCTGGGAGGATCACATGAAACTGAGATAAGTATCCAAAACAGCAACAGGCTGTAAGGTTACAAATCTCAATCCAGAGAACAATCTGAGTTTAGTCATAGGACTGAGGTAAAGAAGGAAAGTCCTATATACCACGTGTTCCAGATTGTTTTGGGTGCATATTTTCCATTTATTCTTTAAGCATGTATAGTAAGCATCCTGTGTGTGCAAAGACAGTGTGCTGGCATTGAGGAAACACATATGAAGTAGACTGTTATGTCTTTGACAATTGTTCATTATATATAGTAAGGAGAGGTGAGCAACATTAATACTCGACAATAGAAGTAGTTCCTTTGTTCAGTGTTTTTTGGTTACTACATAATTACATGAAGGATTCTTTTGGCAGTCCAAGAGACACAGTAATTGTAGCAATCGGCTCAAGTGTGTTGGAGATGATGAAGATGTCACAGGATAGGGTAGAGTTCAGATTGTTCATAGAGTCAATGTGAGTTACAGTTGACAGTAACAACAATGATTGGTGTATGATGTTGCTAGCTAGTAGTGTTAAATACACTCTTACACATGGTGACTCTAAACCTGTGCATCTTCATGATCAGAAGTATGTTTGAGTACATTGTTGTGACTATCCTATCAGTCATTGAGGGCTCTCCAGTGCAGAACATGTAAATGAGAGTGTCAGCCTGTATTTTCAGGATTATAATCAGAACAGGTTGAGAGATCCATATTTAAGCTGAGAATGAAATGGAAAGCACTTAAGTTTAAAAAGGTGGGTTAGTGTCAGAATAAGGATGATGTCTTCCTTGTCTATTGATGGCATAAAAGAAATACCACAAGTGGGTAACTTTAGTAAATAGGAATTTATTTTCTCACAGTGTAGAAATTAGAAATATACATTCAGGCTACTGACTGTAGATGAAAGCTCTGTCACTTTCTCTCTCTAGACTTTGAACGAAGGTTCTTAAATATTTTCAACTTCATTTCCTAGGTTTCTTTGCAACTATGTAACATGTGTCTTCTTCTTAAGAGTCTTGGTGGTACAGTGTAATCACTATACTGGTAACTAAAAGGTACTTCACATTAGAGAAATGAGGCAGTTTAATTCTGCAAAAATTTACAACCTTGGAAACCCAATGGGGTGGTTCTGCTCTGGTTGAAATTAACTTGATAATAGTGACTTTGATTTTAAAAACGTAAAGAAAATTGTTTTCCATTCAATTTTTACTTGCTTAATTATTCTTTTTTATATATCAGAAAACATTAATTCAAAACACATCCCAAACTTATATTGTTGTTGTTGTTAAGTGCTGTCGAGTTGAGTATGACTCAGCAACCCTATAAACAACAGATGTGAGCCTTGCCTTATCCTGTGCCATCCTCAAAATCTCTGACACACTCAAGCCTATTGCCATCGTCACTGTGTCGAACCACCGGGTTGAGGGTCTTCCTCTCTTTTGCTCCCTCTTCACTTTACCAAGCAGGATGTCCCTCTCCAAGAATAACCTCTCCTAGTAACATGCCCAAAGTATGTGAGATGAACCTACATCATCTTTGCCTCCAAGGAGCACTCTGGCTGCCCTTTTTCCAAGGCATAACTATTGGTTTTTAGGCAATCCATAGGATATTCAGTACTCTTCTCCAGTACCACAAATTAATAATAGCATGCTGTTGTTGTTAAGTGCCGTCGAGTCGCAGGCAACTCATAGTGGCCCTATGAAGGAGAGTCCTCGACGCTTGGGTGCCTTTCATCCTCTCTCCAGGTTCATAGGGTTTCCAGAGGCAAGCTATTATGGAAGTGGATGCCACTCCTCCTTCCACACTTGTTTAATCATGGAGCTCCACCCCACTGGGTAGCCAAGCATTAACGCATTTGACACATCCTTGTCACAGTGTTCAGCCTCACAGCAACCACAAGTTATAGTTATTATAATTAAATTAATTATACATAGTCTATTTTCTGTCATTCTTAGTCATTGTCCAGCTCTCAGAAGCATATCAAGTGACTAAAAAGACCATGACCTGAATAAAGTACACCTTAGTACTCAAACTGACATTGTTATTGTTATTGTTGTGTACCATACAGTCAGAACCAACCCATAGCAGTTCTTCTGGCAGGTGTTCAGAGGCTGTTAATAGGACAGGAGGAGATTTCCCATCTTTCTCCCATGGAACAGCTGGTGACCTCAAACTGTATGCCTTAGGGATTGCAGTTCAGCTTTTTGTCACTAGGCCACTAGAACACCAATCATAATTGGCACCGTTGTTGTTGCTGTTATGTGCCGTCAAGTCACCTGTGACTCATAGCGGCCCTATGTACAACAGCCCTAAACTCTACCCTATCCTGTGCCAATCTCACCATCTCCGACATACCTGCCCATGTTATTACCCCAGTCACTGAATCAATCCATCTCATCGAGGGTCTTCCTCTCCTGCGCTGTCCCTTCACCCTCCCAAGCATGACATCCCTCTCTATGGATCAGTCCCTCCTTGCAACATGTCCAAAGTATATTAGACAAAGCCTCAGAATCCTTGCCTCCAAGGACCAACCTGGTTTAACCCCTTCTAGGCTGAACCTGTTTGTTTACTTAGCAGTCCATGATACATTCAATACTCATCTCCAGCACCACAGATCAAGGGCATCAGTTCTCCTTTTATCCTCCCTAGTCATTGTCCAGCTCTCTGATGAATAGCATGTGATTCCAAAGACCATGGCCTTTATCAGGCACACCTTAGTCTCCAGAGTGACACCATTGCTCTTCAGTACTTTGGAGATGTCCTTAACAGCAGACTTTCCCATCGCAATACGTCTTTTCATTTCCTTGCAGCTGGTGCCAAGAGTGTTGACTGTGGAGCCAAGCAAACTAAAGCTGTGAACAATCTCAATCTCTTCACCATCCATCCTGATGCTG
>NW_006399984.1:3777888-3783057 GCF_000299155.1 Elephantulus edwardii | reverse complement strand
CAAATGTAGTCGATCTGATTCCTATGCATACCATCAGGTGAAATCCATGTGTATACCCTGCATTTATGTTTCTTATAAAATATATTTGCAATGAATAAGTCATTGATTGTGCAAAATTCAATCATTCTGTCTCCAGCTTCATTTCTGTCACCAAGTCCATGTTTTCCAACTACTGATTCTTCTTCTCTGTTCCCAACTTTTGCATTCAAGTCACCCATTATTATCAATGCATCTTGGTTGCATGTTTGATCAATCTCCAACTGTAAAATTTGGTAGAAATCACCTATTTCTTCTTCTTTGGCTCTGGTTGTTGGTGCATATATCTGAATGATAGTGGTGTTCACTGGACTTCCTTGTAAGCGTATGGATATTATCCTGTCACTCACAATGTTGTCCTTCAAGACAAATCTAGAAAGTACTTTTTTCCATTTTTCAAAATTTTACTCTTTGCAATAATATTGACATGGGTGACTTTTCTGCATTAAGACCTTAGGAGGAGCATTCAACTGCTCATCTCTCTTTGTCCAGTGCTTTTGTTGGAACTGAGCCTACAACAAGGCTGGTTATATTCATTCTTGCAAGCAAGGAACACTGACAATGATATTCTCATCTGTGATCAGTTCTTTTCTGATAAATCTAATGAAATCTCCTAGTCATCAGAGCTTTTAAATGAGTGATGTTTTACAGCATTTGGAAAATTAGTCACACAGATCTTTTTGGCTGTAGCTCATGCATTCTTTTCATATTTTAAAAATGCCTTAAAGTAGTACCTCAGATTATTTTTAGCAGTGCGAAACTCTTTTGAAATTAAAGAGAATGGTTTCTAGGTTGCCCTCTGAATGGTTTTGGTCTCTTCTGATTTGTTTGCATCGTGAGTCAGCCATTCTGAGTACAAAGAAGTGTAGTTTCATTAGCAAAGCCATTGGGTTTTCTAGCATTTTGCTTAATAAATGGTACTGTCCAGATATGAGTGATAATGAACTGTATGATTTTCCACAGCTCTTAAGAGGAAATTTTTGGGAATAGAGGTGGGTAAAATCTTTCATGTGGATTTAGTGGTCATTTTAATGTTTTCCTGCACATGTAATGAATCCATCTCGAAATACAATGTTGTGAATACAAGTCCAATGACTATAACTATCATTCAAATATATGCACCAACAGCTAGAACCAAAACGAAGAAAGATTTCTACCAACTTTTGCAGTCAGAAATCAATCGAACATACAATCAAGATACATTAACAATAATGGGAGACTAGACTTTTATTCAATATTGTATTGGAAGTGCTTGGTAGGGTAATACGATAAGAGAAGGATATAAAAGGCAACCAGATCAGCAAAGAGGTGGTTAAGTGGTTGCTGTATACAGATGATATTATAGTATATAAAGTATACCCCAAAGACTCAACAACAACAACAAAAATGTCAGAGTTAATAGGCCATTTAGTAGAGTGGCCGACTATAAGATCAGTGTCCAAAAATCAGTAGGATTCTTCTATAGTAAAAAAGAAAACTCAGAGAAGGAAACCAAGAAAGCAATACCGTTTACAATAGCAGACCACAAATTAAGATACTTAGGAGTGAACTTAACTAAAGATACAAAAGATACAAAGAAAATTATGGATCATTTCTGAAAGACACAATAAAAGATATAACTAAATGAAAAAATGTTCCCTGCTCATGGATAGGATGACTCAATACAGTGAAAACGTCAATCTTACCAAAAGTAATGCAGAAGTTCGATGCAATCCCAATCCAGATACCAAATTCCTTTTTCAAGGAGATTGAAAGGGAAATGATCAAATTTATTTGGAGAGGTAAGAGATCCCAAATAAGAAAAACACATCTGAGAAACAAAAATCAGGCAGGTGGAAGGCATAGCACTTCCTTACCTCAAAACACTCTGCACAGCAGTAGTAACCAAAATAGCACTGTACTGGTACAGTGATAAGCACATGCTAATGGAACAGAATTGAAAACCCAGAAATAGACACAGCTATCTATGCTCAACTGATATTCAACAAGGAATTCAAAGCTATCAAATGGGGGAATGATAAACTTTTCAACAGCTGGTGTTGGCAAAACTGGACTTCCACCTGCTCCATACACAAAAATCACCTCAGGGTGGATAAGAGACTTGGGAGTGAAGCTCAAAACCATAAAATTCATAAGAGACAAACTGGGATCAAGCTTAGAAGCCCTATCCTACGATAGAAATATTGCCAAATACAGCCAGAAATATGAAGAGGATAAAATTAATAAATGGGACCTTCTAAAGATTAGAAGTACACATCAAATGTTTTATTTTGTTATTATCCAATTACCTTTGAAAAGAACATTGTACAAGTGAGGGTGAGGAGGGCTGGGGCGGCTGCCCGCTGGCCCTGCCTGAGAAATGGACGTATTTACATGGGGCGTGGGGCCTGTGGGTGGCCGTCGTGGGGAATGGTCCCTGCCGTGGATTCACACAGTGGCAGGCAAGGGACAGGTTGTGTCGAAGGCACTCGGTGACATGTACAAGTGGCGGGCCCACAAGGGGGGGGGTCCCTGTAGGGAGTGGGCATACCGGGGCAAGCCCCCGCCCCAGGCAAGGCCTCCAGGGTCAGGCAGGGCCCGTTAGCAGCAGAGGGACTGACGGGGCTGGCCAGCATTGGGGTTGGGATGGGGATAGAGAATGGGGTTGGGGTGTGAAGGAGGAGGGGCTCCCCTATTAGGCTGGCCCTCAATAACTGATAACCCAATTACAAAAGAAGCAAAAGACATGGAAAGACTTCTCACAGAGGAAGACATTTGGATGGCCAACAGACACAAGAAGAAATGCTCTAACTCACTGGCAATTAGAGAGGTGCAAATCAAAACCACAATGAGATATCATCGTACCCTAGTAGCAGTAGCAAAGTTTAGCAGGGCAGCAAGTTAAAATTGTTGGAGAAGATGTGAGATAGGAACTCTTGTACTTTATTAGTGGGACTGTAAAATGGTCTGACTCTTCTGGAAGGCAGTTTGGTGCTTCCTCAGAAAGCTGAACATAGAAATTCCATATGACCCAGTTATGCCACTGCTTGGAATATACCCTGAAAAATGAGAATTGAGCCACAGAGACTTGTACACTAATGTTCATAGCATAGTTATTCACCATCTCAAGAAGATGGAAACAGCCCAGATGTCCAGCCACAATCTAATGATTGACACATTATGGTCCATTCATACAATGGAATACTATGTGACACACAGGAGCAAGGATTTTTTAAATTATTACCTAACTTGGGAGGGACTGGAGAGCATTATGCTGAGTGAACTGACTCAGTTCCATGAGGAAAAATATTGTATAAAACCATTGTTTTAATCGACATGGTTTGATGCAGACAGTAGGAATTTGAGTCAGAACTTTTATTATTAAAATAATTCATTTGGGGGCCACAGGAGCAGCAAGGCTCGGAACCTTGTGGAAGCCACCAGCTGAGCTACAGAGGGACCCACTGAGTTTTCGTAAGCCCCACCAACCTGCCAGGAGCAAGCAGGGTGGTAGGAATTTGACTGAGTTTTCTTGGGCCCTGCTGACCCACCAGGAGTGAGCAGGTCAGTGGGAATTTGACCGAGTTTCCTTATGCACCACCAACCCACCAGAAGGGAGCAGATTGGTGGGAATTTGACTGAGTTTTCTTGGGCCCTGCTGACCTACCAGGAGCGAGCAGGTTGGTGGGAATTTGACTGAATTATCTTGAGCCTCTCTGACTTTCCAGGAGTGATCTGGTCAGTGGGAATTTGACTGAGTTTTCTTGGACCCTGCCAACCCATCAGGAGCTAGCAGGTTGGTAGGAATTAACCCGTCAGGAGCTAGCAGGTTGGTAGGAATTTGACTGAGTTTTCTTGGACCCAGGAGCAAGAAGGCTAGTGGGAATTTGAATGAGTTTTCTTTTTTTTTAAACGACAATCATTATTAGTATATTTTCAAAGGTACATAAAATCCTGAGCTACTGCATTTTTACATTTGTCATTTAGTCTTTGAAATTTACATTTATTTTGCTCCAAACTCTCTGATGAGTATATTTTTAAATACAAATCAGGAGGATAAATAATTATTCTTACACCTGGAATAGCCAATTAATTTATTCAGATTATCTCATTATCTAATTGTACTACACTAAAGATTTTAAAATATTGTTTCTCAATTAAGCAGTTCCTTTTTCAAAACTACAAAGATGGGCAGTGTGAGAGCTGGTTCTTTAATTCCTAGTGAATGCTTAGAAAACTAGATTGCTTTTTCTTTCTGATTTTTTTCTTTCTTAATAAACTGTGTAAATATCTGACCAGCTATATTTGAGAAGAATGGTTAAAAAGAATTAGGTCTAGTCTCAGCATTTTAACTAATGTAAAATGTCACAGGCTCCTTTCACATATAAGAAATACATAATTATCTCAATAAGAAAAAGCATCATGGTCTAATGCAAAGAAGACAACCTATTGTAAATATACTTCTGTTAAACGGTCAAGTATGACATATGACATACTTCCTAAAGCTATTTAAAGAAATACATACAGTTCTTTAACATTACATTCTACAAATCCAAACAAGAATAGCAAAACAGAGCAGCAAACAACAAATGCTGGCAAGGTTGTGGAGATACTGGAACCCTTATTCACTGTTGGTGGGAGTGCAATATGGTGCAGCCACTATGGAAGACAGTATGGCGCTTTCTCAAAAAGTTGGAAATAGAAATATCATTTGACCTTGCAATTCCACAACTGGGAATATACCCTAAAGAAATCAGAACTGCTACCCAAATAGATATATGCACATCTATGTTTATTACTGTATTGCTTACAATAACAAAGAGATGGAAGCAACCAAACTGCCCATCAAGAAACGA
Organism: Elephantulus edwardii; assembly: GCF_000299155.1. Lineage (NCBI taxonomy): Eukaryota > Metazoa > Chordata > Mammalia > Macroscelidea > Macroscelididae > Elephantulus > Elephantulus edwardii. The sequence continues at coordinate 3,778,186 of NW_006399984.1, read as the reverse complement.
ATGGATAGAGAAGTTGTGGTATATTCACACAATGGAATATTATGCATCACTGAAAAACAAGGAACTCATAAAATTTTATACAAAATGGTTGACCGTGGAGGGCATTATGCTTAGTGAAATATCTCAGTCACAAATGGACAAATACCACATAAGACTACTGTAAAAATAGAAGGATAACTGAGCAATATGTTGCCAGGAAGGACCAGTACTTGGAGACGGGCATCATGCTTGGAAGGATAGAGAACAGCACAAGAGAGGAAAAGCTAAGATAGATTGGCACAGTAACTGGTGTATTAAA
>NW_006399984.1:3764647-3776678 GCF_000299155.1 Elephantulus edwardii | reverse complement strand
TGTGAAATCAATGATATTGTTCTGTAGTTTCCACACTCAGTTGGGTCACCTTTCTTTGGAATGGGAACAAATATAGATCTCTTGCAGTATTAAGGGTAGGTGTGTCAGAAATAGTAAATTTTGCTTAAGATATCAAAGCGATTGTATACAGAGTTGCAATGGCTTATAACAACAACAACAACAATAACATTGTAAATGTTATTGCTTTCAAAGTTTCCTTCTATGTAGAGGAATCTCACTGATCTTTGTATATTTATTTTGTATCCTGTCACTCTACTACAATTTGGAGAGTGGCACACTGTCCTAGTGCAATACATCTTCTGTCCTGGCTCCTGATACCAAGTGTATTGATTGAGGATCCAAGAAAGATGAAGTCATTGAAAATCTCAGTCCTTTCTCTGTTCATCGTGATGTTACTTATCAGACCATTGGTGAGGATTTTTTTGTTTATTCTTCTAGTATGTTTACATTGAAGTTCTTGTATTCCGTATCACTGGCTCTCTGTTCTATCTCTTCTGTTCTGCTTTTTTGTCTCTTCAGCATGTTGGAAAACCTTTTGCCATTTTGTTCTCAATATTCTGGATTGCAGAATTTCATGTGTTTCTTTTATTTCCACAACTATTTTGGCTATACCCTCTCTGTCTTGTGGTGATTTTTTTACATTATTGTACCTCTTTTTTGATTGACTGACAGTATCATGATGGATGATGAAGAAATTGAGATTGTTAATAGCTTTAGGGTTTTTTTGGCTCTACAATCAACACTCTTGGTACCAGCAGTCAGGAAATTAAAAGACGAATTGCATTGGGAATGTCTTCTGTCAGACCTCTCCAAAGTACTAAAAAGCAACCATGTTAGTCTGGAGACGAAAGTGTGCCTGATCCAGGGTATGGTCTTTGCAATTACTTGCTATGCATCGGAAGGCTGGACAATGGCTAGAGGTGATAGAAGAATTGATGTCTTTGAGCTGTGGTGCTGTTATTTAATATGTCATGGAATGCTAGAACAAGTTTGTCCTAGAGAGGGTAAGACCAAACTGCTTCTTGGAGACAAGGATTCTGAAGCTTTGTCTAATATACTTTGGACATGATGCAAGGTGGGACCAGTCCATGGACAGGTATATTGTGCTTTGCAAGGCCCTTGATACGGATTGATTTGGTGACTGGGGTAATTGTACTTTAGAGAGGTCTCTAACCACAGACTTTCCCATCACAATATGTGTTTTAATTTCCTGGCTGCTGGTGCCAAGAGTGTTGACTATGGAGCCAAGCAAACCGAGTCTGTGAACAATCTCAATCTCTTCACCATCCATTATGATGTTGCCAATTAGCCCAGTAGTGAGAATCTTTGTTTTTTTTTTTATATTGAGCCTCAAACCATACTGAAGAGTGTAGTCCCTGACATTCCACAGCAAGTGCTTCAGAACCTCTTCAGATTCAGCAAGCAGGTTTGTGTCATCTGCATAACACAGATTGCTGATGATTCTTTCTCCAATCCAGATGCCACACTTCTTCTCACAGAGCCCAGCCTCCCGGATAATCTGTTCTGCATAAAGATTGAAAAAGTATGGAGACATGATATACACTGTCTGGCGTACACTGTTCCCAATTTTGAACCATACAATGTTTCCCTGCTCTGTTCTGACAACTGCCTCCTGGTCAAAGTATAGGTTTTGCATTAACACAATCAAGTGTTCTGGGATTCCCATTCTTCTCAGAGTCAGCCATAGTTTGTTATGATCCACACAGTCAAATGCCTTTGTATAATCAATGAAACAAAGATATACATTCTTCTGGTACTCCTTGCTTTCAGCCAAGATCCATCTAACATTAGCTACAATATCCCTAGTACCACGATCCCGCCTAAACCCAGCCTGCCCTTCTAGTAGTTCTCTGTTGATGTGCTGTTCCAGACGTTTTTGGATACTCTTCAGCAGAATCTTGCTTGCATGTAATATTAATGATATTGTTCGATAATTCCCACACTCTGTTGGGTCATGTTTCTTTGGAATGGGAACAAATATAGGTCTCTTCCAGTCATTTGGACAAGTGGTTGTTCTCCAGATTTCTTGGCACAACTTGGTGAGCACATCTAGGACAGCATCTGTTAGCTGAAATGTGTCAACTGGTATACCATCAATCCCTGGGGCCTTATTCTTACTTAGCCAATGCTTTCAAAGCAGTCTGAACTTCTTCCTTTATCACCATAGGCTCTTGCTCATATGTTGTTTCATTAAATTCTACTGTGTCTGCCAATTCCTTTTGGTATAATGACTGTATACTCTTTCCATCTTCTTTTAATACTTGCAGGATCACTCAATATTCTTCCCAAAGTATCCCAAGGTTTGAATTTCCTCTTCAGTTCCTTGAGCTTAAGAAATGCTGAGCAAGTTTGGCCTCTTTGGTTTTCTGACTCCAGCTCTTTGCACATTTCATTGTAACACTTTGTCTTGTCACATAGCCATTTGAAATCATCTGTTCAGCTCCCTAATGTCTTGATTTCTCCTTTCTGCTTTGTCTTCTCAGCACTCCAGTGCAATAGTCAGTGTCTCTTCTGATTTCCATTTTGGTCTTTTCTTCCTCCTCCATATTTGTAATGATTTTTTGCACTCTTCCTGGATTATATTCTTGATATCTTCCTCATCTGGTCTTCGCTCGTTAGTGTTCAAGACCACAAACCTGTTCCTGAAATGGTTCTTAAATTCAGATGGTATAGACTCAAGGTGATATTTTGGTTCCTGTGGGCTTGATTTCATTTTCCTTAGTTTCAGCTTAAACATGCATATGACTAGTTGGTGATCTGTTCCACAATCAGCATCAGGCCTAGTTTTCACAACTGATAGTGAGCTTCTCCAGTGGTTCTTTCCACAGATGTAATCTATCTGATTCCTATGCATACCATCAGGTGAAATCCATGTGTATAGCCTGCGTTTATGTTTCTTGTAAAATTTATTTGCAACAAATAAATCATTGTGCTTGTGGGATTTTTTTGGGTTTTGTTTTGTTTTATTTACACTTACTATTCATTTCAGTAAAAATTTCCAGAGATTTTGAATTTCCATTCATTCATTGTTGCATTTTTCTCCTCACCCAACCCTCCCCCCTAGTACACTACCCTCTTGTAAAAGTAAAATTCTTTCATTGTTTTACAAACCCACCCCCAGGTCCACTCCACCATGTATCATTCTCTCTAGACTCCTGTCATGACAAAAATACCTAATCATATATCCCTTTTAAACTTGTTTTCTTCCTCATCTGTTTCAATGCAGTATACATTATTGAACCCATCTTTCTCAGTCTTTCCCCAACCCCAAGGTCAGTCCTGCCACAATAGTGGCAACATGTAGTATTTGTCCTTTTGTGACTGAGATACTTCACTCAGCATAAATGTCCTCCAGAGTCACCCATTTTGAATAATATTTCATGAGTTCCTTGTTTTTCAATGCAGCATAGTATTCCATTGTGTGACTATACCACAGCTTCTCTATCCATTCATTTGTTAATGGGCACTTAGGTTGTTTCCAACTCCTTGCTATTGTGAACAAAGCCGCAATAAACATGGGTGTGCCTATATCTGCTTGGATGTCAGTATGGTCTCTTTGGGGTCTATTCCCGTTAGGAATTGCTAGGTCAACTGGTATCTCTATTTCCAGCTTTTTGAGAAAGCTCCACACTGCCTTCCACAGTGGTTGCACCATTTTATACTCCCACCAACAGTGAATAAGGGTTCCAGTTTCTCCACAACCTCGCCAGCATTTGTTGCTTACTGTTCTGTTAAGTTTTGCTATTCTGACTTGGGTGAGATGATATCTCATAGTTGTTTTAATTTGCATCTCTCTTAGAGCTAGGGATTTTGAACATTTCTTCATGTGCTTGTTAGCCATCTGAATGTCTTTTTCAGTGAAGTGTCTGTTGATATCCTGTGCCCATTTTACTGTTGGATTATTTACCTTTTCTTGTTGTGGTGGCTGGTAGAATTTTTTTTTAATTTAATTCTTTATTTCCTTTTCTTGCATACTGTCAAATCAGATCCAACTGGCACAGAGGGAGATTGCTTCTCCTTCTCCAGCAGAGCATCTGATGGATTTGAACCACACCTCTTTGGGATTGCAATGCAGCTTATTTGCCACTAGGCCACCAGAGTTCCCTTGGCTGGTAGAATTTTTATCATCCTATCTCCAGCTTCATTTCTGTCACCAAGTCCATGCTTTCCAACTACTGATCCTTCTCTCTTCCCAAATTTTGCATTCCAGTCACCAATCACTATTAATGCATCTTGATTGTATGTTCGATTGATCTCTGACTGCAAAAGTTGGTAGAAATCTTGTATTTCCTCTTCTTTGGCTCTGGTTGTTGGTGCATATATTTGAATGATAGTGGTATTCACTGGACTTCCTTGTATGTGTATGGATATTATCCTGTCACTGACAATATTATATTTCAAGACACATCTAGAAATGACTTTTTTAACTATGAAAGCAACCCCATTTTCCTCACCTTTTCATCTCCAGCATAATAGATCATATGATCATCTGATTCAAAATGTCCCATTCCAGTCCATTTCATCTCACCAATACCTAATATGTTGATATTTATGTGTTCCGTTTCTTCCTTAACAATAGCTAATTTTCCTACATTCATAATTCTCACGTTCCATGTTCCAACTACTGGTGTCTACTTACTCTTCCTCCTCCTTACTATTTCCATACTTGAAAGTTCCATATATGTTGTTGCCCTATCTGCTAGTCTAAGTATGTTCTGTTGTACATAGGGTTTTCGAAGGCCTGCTATTTCATAAGTGGATGGCTAAATTTTCTTCCTAGTCTGTCTTAATCTGAATGCTCAGATTTAGAAAAGTATCTGACAGACAAGCATTTTGAAATATCTATGGGCAATTCTGCTCTGCTCTTTAAGGTCTTTGTAAATTGCTGGGTTTGAGGTTTTTATTTCATATAATTTAATATAAATTAATTAATATAATATAATTAATATAAATTATTTAATATAATTTAATATAATGTCAAGTTCTTTGGCACCGATGTTTAAACAATTGACTAGTAGCTGAAAGGTTGATGGTTCAAAGCCACTCAGATATGGACAGGCCAGGAAATCTACTTTTGACTGATCACAGCCGCAGAATCCTTTAAAACAGTTCTGCTCTGCACATGGGATTTCTATGGGAAGCCAAACTTTATACCAAATAGTATATGAAAATCCTTGTTCAGGAATTGAAGGAATTACAGATTTATAAGTTAGGATTTCTCTTGTGACAGATCATAGAAAATGAGCTGTTTGTTCTCTGCAGACAGGAGACAGCAAGGGACCCCCTACAGAGGGAGTGTTACTTCCTGAGCTAGAGTTCACCCTGAGGCATCAAGGCAATCCTTAAGGGTATACCAAATTCTTGCATCTGTGAACCCCTCCCTCCTGAGTCAAGCAGAAGGTTTTCAATAGAAAGAGCTTGGCTTCATTTGCATTGAATTCTCTTTGTGATTTACTTCCTGATAATTTTCAATAAAGATACAGAGAAGCTTGGCTTAGGGTCTTCAGTGGAGAACTGCTGGCCCCCTGTTTTATGTTCTCTGCTCTATCTCATTCCTGGCTGTTTGTGTCATTATTAATAATTATAAAATTATTCCATTCTTTGGGTCCCTCGGTCTGCAACAGATTTATGTTAACCAGAATTGGCTTAGCAGCAGCAATCTCAACAATTAAATAATCCAAACCAAACAAATTAAAGAACCCAAATAGTAATCTTTGCCCATATTACTCATTGGCTTTCTTGTGAGGACTACCTGAGAGCCCCCTGGTGTTTGAGGGTTCTCAGGAAATCCCCCTTACTCATCTCTTCCAAACTCCCTTGACCATGTCTTCATTCATCTGGCTCTACCCTGAGTCCTGGGACTAATGTTACATTAGGTATTAAACTTGATAGTTCCACCATGACATTCCTGGCAGATTTTGACCAGCAGTCCCTGGTCTTCACTTCTGGGGTATTTTCATCAGGCTTTTCCATCTCTAGTATATGTCATTCTTATTATGAGACAATATCCTCACTGGACCAATTTGGTAGGTGGCTTGATAGCTGATATTCTGTTAGGAAGCATTCCGTGAAGGAAGGGCTCAGCAATGAAAATTATCAAAATGTTGCAGTGGTTAAGGCATTTGGCGGCTAAACAGAAGGATAGTTTGAAACCTTTAGCTGCTCCTTAGGAGAAAGAAAAAAGTCCTGTAGAGATTAACAGCTTTGGAAATCTCATGGCGCTGTTCCACTCTATTGAAATAGAATCAATTCTGTGACAATGGATTTTTTTAGTTGTATCCAGTGTTTTTTATTTCTTTAATGAGATTTGTGGCTTTGAATTCTTAATTTTATCCAGAAAGCACCAGAGGAGGCATCATTGCTCCCCTTCTTCTTTTTTCTTACCCCTGCAGATGAGAGAAGATGGGAGTATGCTGAGAGAATCCTGAATGTAGAGATCTAGAAATGTTAGTTGGAAAACAGTCTTTAAAATATGAAAATTGGGGAGAAGTTAAAATCTTTGTAGTGCTTTATTTCTATCATCTTTTAGCTAGCCAAAGTGCCCTACCCTGTTTATTTTTCTTTTAAATGGACTGTATTTCTAGTTTATTAATGAAATGACCAGCCTCAGTGTATTTAGAGTTATAAAAGATTGGGGAAAAACCCAATAAGGACATTTTCTTTCCAATTAAAAAAAAAAATAAAGAGCTAAAAACTCATGAGAAAGGAGATGGATATCTCAGCTGCAGCTAGTCGAAGATGCAGGTTATATTCACTCAGCCTTCTTTTTTATGTTGTCAGCTGTTTTAAACAATATACTGATTTCCACTGATGAAGTTTCTCTTCCTTCTCTTTCCAGGTCACAGAAGCCAAAAAGCATTGCTGGTATTTTGAAGGACTTTATCCAACATATTATATGTGAGTATTTGCCCTCTTCAGCTATTTGAGCCTGTGACTGTTATCTTTCTCTGGGAATCATGTCTTTGTTGGACAGAGGACAAGACTCTGTTAAAGAATTCTTTTCCCCTCCCCTTCTCTCTATTTTCCAATCTCATAGCTGCCTCTGCTGAGTTTTGAGCAGGTGGCTTTGGCATCAACACCATCCTGTTCTGATCACTCACCACAAAATCTAATGAACTAATGTGGGCTCTGCCCTGTAATGCAAATTAACTCATATATGATTGATACAACAGGGAAAGATGACTGAGGAAGGCAAAAGTTAGGTTGGTTTATTCATAATATTTCCTATGCAAAATGAATGAGGATTCGAGAGAATTATGGCTTTCAGCAAGCCAGAGGGAAAGTCCTCAGCTCACCTGCAAAAGTGTTGTGTACTGTATGGGATAGCTAAGGGGGGAGCGGTAGGAGACAATGAGATTGGCTCAGGTTAGGGCAGGATTCAGAGCTATTGCAGATAGGGTCACTATGAGTCATGGTCAACTCAATGGCACATAACAACAACAACAATGCTGGGATATGGTATATCTACTCATATGCAAGTTGAAACTGAAGCTTAAGAAAATAAAATCAAATCCACAAGAATGAAAATTTGACCTTGAGTCTATCCCACCAGAATTTAAAAACCATATAAACCATATCAGGAACAGTTTTGAGGCCTTTAACACTAATGAGCAAATACAAGATGAGTTGTGGGATGATAGCAAGAATATCATCCATGAAGAATGCAAAAGGTCATTACAAAGACAGAAGAGGAAGAAAAGACTGACATGAATGTTGGAAGAGACTCTGAATATTGCACTAGAGCACTGAGAAGCCAGAGCAAAAGGAAGTAATCAATACATTAAGAAGCTGAACAGATCATTTCAAAAAAGAGCAGCTTGGGAAGACAAAGTATTTTAATGTAGTGTGCAGAAAGCTTAAGTCAGAAAATGAAAAGGGATGAACTCATTCAGCATTTCTTAAGCTGAAGGAACTAAGAACAAATAAGTCTTGAGTTGCAAAACTTAAGGATGCTATGGGCAGAATATTGAATGATCCAGGGAGCATAAAAAGAAGATGGACGGAGTACATGGAGTCACTGTACCAAAAAGAATTGGCTGACATGGAAGAATTTCATGAAACAGTATGTAACCAAGAGGCAGTGGTGACGAAGAAAGAAATTCAAGCTTCTCAGAAGGAACTGGCAAAACAAGGTTCCAGGAATTGGTGGAATTCCAGTTGACATCTATTCAACAAGAAGGTACATCCCTGGATGTGCTCACCAGGTTGTCCTAAGAAATCTGGAGGACAACTACCTGACCAACTGACTGAAAGAGATGCATATTTATACCCTTTCAAAAAAAAGATGATCCAATAGAGTGTGGAACTTATCGAACAGTATCACTAATACCACACACAAGCAAGATCTTGCTGAAGATTATCCAAAAATGACTGAAGCAGTACTTCAGCAGAGAACTGCCAGAAGTGCAAGCTGGGTTTGGAATAGGCTGTGGTGCTAGGGACATCATATCCAATGATGTCAGATGGGTAGTCAAATGGATCTTGGCTGAGAGCAAAGAGTATCAGAGGAATAGCTGGCTGTGTTTCATTGACTATGCAAAGGCATTAGAATATGTGGACCACAACAAATTGTGGCTAAACTTGAAAAGAGTGGAAAACCCAGGACACTTAATTGTGCACATGTGAAATCTATACTTGGACCGGGAAATAGTCCTCAGAACAGAGCAAGGGAACACTACATGATTCAAAATCAGGAAAGGAGTGTGTCAAGGATGTGTCTTGTCTCCATACCTTTCAATCTATACGTGGAACAGATCATTCGAGAGGTTGGAGTTTATGAGGAGGAATGTGACATCAGGATTGGAGGAAAACTCATCAACAACCTGTGTTACAGAGATGACAAACCCTTGCTTGCTAAAGCTGAGGAGAACCTTATTGAATTGTTTGCTGCAGAAGGTCAAGGACTATAGTCTTCAATACGGATTAAAGCTCTTTGTGAAGAAGACCAAGATTCTCACTACTGGGCCAATAAGCAGACCATGATAGATGGAGAAGAGATTGAGACTATTCACAATTTCATCTTGCTTACTTCCACAGGCAACACTATTGGCACCAGCTGTCAGAAAATCAAAAGATGAATTGCATTAGGAAAATTTGCTGTCAGGGACCTCTCAAGAGTGGTGAAGAGGCAACAGTGTCAGTCTTGAGACTGAAATGTGCTTGATCCTGGCCATGTCTTAGCAATTATTTGCTGTGCATCAGAGAACTGGACAATGACTTCAGATGATAGAAGAAGAACTGATGCCTTTGAATTGTGGTGCTGGAGAAGAGTAATGAATATTCCAAGAGAACACACAGGTTTGTTCTGGATAGGGTGGAACCAAGTTGCTCATTGGAGACAAGGACTTTAAAGCTCTGTATGACATACTTTGAGCACATTGCCAGGAGGGACCTTGGACATCATGCTTAGAAGGATGGAGGGACAGCACAGGAGAGGAAGACCTTGAATTAGATGGATTGACACAGTGACAGAGGTAATGGGTGTAGGTGTGTCAGAGACAGTGAGACTGGCTCTGGATAGGGCAGGGTTCAAAGCTGTTGATTACTATGAGTCACAGGTGACTTGATGGTACAACAAACCCCAAGTAGATGGATTTATGTAAAACAACAACAAAAAAAAACCCCAAACAAACAACTGTGAGTTGTTTTGGGGTTGCTGAATCAGACCTCTACTAACACCACGAAGGGCAAGAGCCGCCATCCACAGCATCCACAGCACATGCCTTTTCTGAGAGGTCAGACATGCTCCTGAATCTGCTTCTGCCAATTCTACTCTCACCTGACCCTTACAAGGCTTCCACTGCTTTGCTTCTGGGTCTGCTAATCTGTTGCAGTGACTACATAGAAGTCACAGAACTATACTCACATTTATGGGATTTATTAGGGAAGAGAACAGATTACATTTCAGGATGGAAATAGGATCGACTTCTGTTACTTACAAGCGTGATTGGAGCTCTTTGACTTTCAGCCTCACAGCTTTAGGTCCATGTTACAGAGCTCTCTCTGTGTTGCCAGTTAGGGTGTCATACCTAAGTCAGTTCCTATCCCTCTAGGAAGCTTGTGGAAAAGCCCCTGGATTTGGATTTGTGACCAGCTGTCCCAGGTCAGCTCTGCCTCACTTCAGTCTGGTTCTCTGCTACTGCAGTGTCTTGATCTCAGTCTGTCTTAGTCTTGTGCAGAAATTCCTGACTCCACAGGACTTGTGCTATATTCTTTGCTGCTTCTTTCTTGCTAGTACCAAGATTCCAATCTTTTGCTTCTACATCTATTTGATTTAAGCTTGTTGAGATAGAAAAACAGATCAGTCCACTCATTATAGTAATCTATACACCTTGTTTATATGCTCCCACCCAGCCATGTCACAAAAGTCAAAGGTTGTGTTATAGGAAAGCCATTTTGAACAACAATCACACTACATAACATTTTAACAAACAGAAATTTATTCTCTGAAGTTTAGGAGACTAGAGTTCAAGTTGAGGATACCAGGCCAGGGGAAGACCCATTCCCTCTATTAGATGTGGAAGTAAGTCCTTGTTTCCTTTAGTGTGTAGCCTGGAAATCCTGGAGACCTGTGTGTTTTTTGGCCTTCCCAATTCCAAGGACTTTTCCTTATGCAGAAACCCAGGTCTAAAGGGACACACTCCACTCGTAGCAGTTCTTTCTTAATAGTACAAGGGTCCCCCTCTTCTCAGCTTACTATCCTGTCTAGTGAGATCACAGGTCAGTCTGTGACATACAAGTATGTGTGCTTGTGTATGCACGAATACATGCTTTTGTTGTTGTTAGCTGCCCCCAACTCGAGTACAACCCACACTGACCCTGTGAACAACCAATCTTATCCTGTGCCATCATCACAATCTCTGATATAATTGAGCCCATTGCACTGGTCACTGTGTCAATCATCTGGCATAGGATCTTCCTCTTTTTGTTGATCTTCTACCTTTCCAAGCATAATGTCCTTCTGTAAGGAATAGTTTCTCTTACCAATATGCCCAAAGAATGTAAGATGAAACTTAATTATCTTTGTGTCATGATGGTTTTATGTGTTTTTAATGCCGAGCCATCTGCCTAGAGATTGTGTTTTGAAGTTCTATGGGTTCTTAAGGGGATGCTCCAAGTGATCTGTATAATTAATACAGAATTTTTCAAGGCATGAGAAGTTTAATAAGTGTACAGATTTCATTATATCAATTGTTGTTATGTGCTGTCGAGTTGACTCCAACTCATAATGACCCTATGTACAACAGCTCTGAACAGCTTGAGCCAATTTCATTGTCTCTGACACACCTACCTCCATCATCCCAGTTACTGAGTCAATCCATCTCATCAAGGTTTTTCCTCTCTTGTGTTGTCCCTCGCACCTTTTCAAATATAATGTCCCTCTCCAAGGACTGTTCCTTCCTTGCAGCATGTCCAAAGTGTGTCAGACGGAGCTTCAAAATCCTTGCCTCCAAGGAGTAGCCAAGTGTCACACTCTCCAGAATGGACCTGTTTGTTCTCTTAGCAGTCTGTGGTATGCTCAATACTCTTCTCCAACACCACAACTCAAAGGCATCAATTCTTCTGTTATCTGAGGCACAAATAGTCATTGATGTTGAGCTTCAATCTATATTGTAGGCAGCAATTCTTGAGCTTCTGCAACAAATGCCTTAGGCCCACCTCAGTTTGACAAGCAACATTGTATCATCTGCATAACAAAAAATGTTGATGAGACTTTATCCAATCCTAATGCTACCTGCCTCCTCATAGTGCCCAGCCTCCCAAATGATCTGTTCCGCATATAGGTTGAAGAGGTATAGAGATAGGATGCATCCCAGCCATACACCTTTCTTTATTTAAAACTACAGTGTTTCCTCACTGTGTTCTGATGACTGCCTCCTGGTCCAAGTATGTTGTTTGTTATGTGCCGTCGAGTCGCTTGCGACTCATAGCGACCCTATGTACAACAGCCCTAAACTCTGCTCTGTCCTGTGCCAATCGCACTGTCTCT
>NW_006399984.1:3762767-3764257 GCF_000299155.1 Elephantulus edwardii | reverse complement strand
GCTATTGTGAAAGGTATTGTTTTTCTTAGTTCTGGCTCTGTATTCTCTTTGTCACTGTATAGAAATCCAACTGATTTTTGTATGTTGATCTTGTATCCTGCCACTTTGCTAAATTGGTCCACTGTGTCCAATAGTTTTCTTGCTGAGTCTTTAGGCTTTTCTAAGTATACTGTCATGTCATCCACATAGAGGGATAATTTTATCTCCTCGTTGCCAATTTGGATAACTTTTATTCCCTTCTCTTGTCTTATTGCTATTGCTAAGACTTCAAAAAAAAATATTGAATAAGAGAGGTGATAGTGGGCATCCTTGCCTAGTTCCTGTTCTTAAAGTGAATGCCTTTAACCTCTCTCTGTTGAGAACGATGTTGGCTCTCGGGTTTGCATAAATACTTTTTACTATGTTGAAGAAATTCCCCTCTAATCATATTTTGTTGAATGTTTTAATCAGGAAAGGGTGTTGGATTTTTGTCAAGGGCCTTTTCTGCATCAGTTGATAGGATCATATGGTGCTTGTTCTTTGCTTTGTTAATGTGATGAGTTACATTAATTGTTTTCCTTATGTTGAACCATCCTTGCATACCTCTTATGATTCCCACTTGGTCATGGTGAATTATTTCTTTGATGTATCATTGGATTCTATTTGCCAGTATTTTATTCGGGATTTTTGCATCAATGTTCATGAGAGATATTGGCCTGTAGTTTTCTATTTTGGTGGTGTCTTTTCCTGGCTTTGGTACCAAAGATATGTTTGCTTCATAGAATGAATCTGGGAGGATTCCATCTTCTTCTATTTTCTGAAATAATTTATGTAGAATTGGTAACAGTTCTTCTCTGAATGTTTGATGAAATTCACTTGTAAAACCATCTGGTCCAGGGCTTTTTTTGGTTGGAAGCTGTTGTATTACCTTTTCAATTTCTTCCTTTGTAATGGGTCTGTTCAGATGTTCAATTTCTGTTTGTGTCAGTTTAGGTAGGTTGTGTTTTTCTTAGTATTTGTCCATTTCCTTTAGAACTTCTCCATAAACATGCACTTCAACGAAGATGACATTCAGATAGCTAACAAGCACATGAAGAAATGTTCAAAATCCCTAGCTCTAAGACAGATGCAAATCAAAACAACTATGAGATATCATCTCACCCCAGTCAAAATAGAAAAATTTAACAGAACAACCAGCAACAAATTCTGGCAAGGTTGTGTAGAAACAGGAACCCTTATTCACTGTTGGTAGAAGTGTAAAATGGTGCAACACCTGTGGAAAGTGGTATAGCGCTACCTCAAAAAGCTGCAAATAGAGATACCATATGACCCAGCAATTCCACTACTGGGAGTATACCATGAAGAGACCAGAACTGATATCCAAGCAGATATATGCACACCCATGTTCATCACAGCTTTGTTCACAATAGCAAGGAGTTGGAAACAACCTAAGTGCCCATCAACAAATGAATGGATAGAGAAGCTGTGGTATATTCACACAATGGAATACT